>NW_026888930.1:0-12110 GCF_032173495.1 Musca vetustissima
ATGGGACTTTGTTGCACTATTTACATAAAATGGGACAAAAATAAATATGGGAGCTATATCTAAATCTGAACCGATTTTCACGAAATTTAACACACGCCTTTCTAGACTTCATTTAGTACGCTGTGCCAAATTTCGTGCAAATCGAAAGATATATAGGGACTTTGGTGCACTAAACTAAAATATATATATAAATCTAAACCGATTATCACGAAATTTAAAGCACATCGTTCTAGACTTAATTCAGTACGCTGTGCAGTTTTCGTGCAAATCGAAGGATATATAGGGACTTTGGTGCACTATTTACCTAAAATCGGACGAAAATATATATGGGAGCTATATCTAAATCTGAACCGATTTTTACGAAATTTAACACACATCGTTCTAGACTTAATTCAGTATGCTGTGCCAAATTTCGTGCAATTTGAAGTATATATAGGGACTTTGGTCCAAATAAGTGAACTGTGCCAAATTTTTATGCAAATCGGATAACAAATGCGACCTTTACTTTGTTAACAAAAATACATGAACGGACGGACAGATGGACATGCATAAATCGACTTAGAAAGTGATTCTATGCATATTCTCAAAAAGAACCATGTGTCTATATCGTTTCCTTTTGACTGTTACAAACATATGCACAAAGACATAATACCCTGTACCACAGTGTGGTGAAGGGTATAAAAACTAACTATTATCTTTCGTTGATAGGCTAAGAAGTTTCCGAACCGCCCGCGTATAAAGTGCTTACCCCAGTAAACAAATAGAATCCCAACCATCAATATTTCTTCACTGGTAAGGTGTATTCCACAATTAGGCCATTCTTGAATTTCAATTTCGGAGAGAATTTTTCCTAAGATCAACCAAAACAATTTATGCATTCTTCTTCAAACCCTTTTTGGGAATTTTTGCAAACATATTGGAAGAAAAAAATTCCTCATTGCATATTCGACATTCCTCGATGGATTTTCTCTTTGCACATACGTTCAAATAAAATGCACCGCAAGCAAAGCGTAGTGATGTCTTTGGAAGAAAGCACTATGAGGAATTCCTACATAATGCTAACAAGGAAAATGGCTTACAAGTTAATGTAAAGATAACGACAACACGTATGTAGTATTGTCGGCATGACTTCCATCAGCTACAACACCACCGCCAACTGAGATATTCAAACAAAACATGAATGAAAGAAAATTTTTATTCATAAGTCGTTTGGAATATATGAAATTTTAAACGCTGCTATTTCAATCACAAAACAGAAACAGCCGAGGCAATGACAGCGCCTCCAACATCGAACAACCCGTCCTGTTTAGACTCGTTGAAATATCTGCATATTAATATTTT
Source organism: Musca vetustissima (assembly GCF_032173495.1). Taxonomy (NCBI): domain Eukaryota; kingdom Metazoa; phylum Arthropoda; class Insecta; order Diptera; family Muscidae; genus Musca; species Musca vetustissima. The sequence goes on from NW_026888930.1 coordinate 1,342, forward strand.
TGAGGTTTCTCATATTGTATTCCCTAAAAACTTTCTCCACTTTGCAGTTCATTGATTGCAAAGAAGCTAAGAAGTAGAAGTTTCAGGTCAAATGAAATGTGTTCGAACTCAGAATCTTTATATCTTCTTCTCTATCTCTATATACAGTGAGTGTAAAAAGTATTTTGCCTCAATAAAAATTTGAAAAAATTCCAATATATACGTCTGAAGCCAGCAAACTAAAGATGTAAAATGACTTATGTATGATGGAGTACATTTGTGGACATATTTAGATCGTATTTCTGCAAGAATCAAAGCGAAAGACCTATTGGTCTCAAAGATATCGGCCGAAATATATAATAACCCAAAAATGTTTATCACAAAAAAGTATTTAGCTTTTTATTATAATTTTAGAAAAAAATTGTTACATTGAACACGTTTGGTCTTTTTATAGTTACAATTGCGGTTAACCACATACTATAACCGATTTGACCACGATTTCATTACATCACGGCATTTTTTCGTGGGTATTTTCTCACATTTACATTCAATACATTCTCCATCAGTATTTCATTTAATATTTGGTATTTTCTCGTCCTAATCTTAAGATGAGAGTATTAAACATAGTCATTGCGGCTTCAAAACATCCCAAATATGTTTAGAATAATAAAGAAGAGGCTTTGCCAAATATAACGCGAGGACAGAACCTTAAAAACTATAAAAACCAAAATCCGACAAACAAATTATTTAAAAAAAATTCGCGAAACCCAATTTTTCTGACTTCAAAATTTGTATGGTCCAGTAATATTGATCTAGGAACCAATATATGCAATGGAAATACCAATAAGAGGGACAGATTCAAAGATATGGACAGTTCTAAAACAATAGTAATAAACAACAATACACTGGTGCATATTCCTATAAACGCACTCTACTTTTTTTTATAAAAAGTGAAAAAAATAAATAAGAAAATTATTAGAGGCTACAAAATTGTTTATTAAATTAATTAAGGCTTCTCTTAAAATAATATTAACAAAAAATAATTCATTTGTACTTTATTTATGTTTTTAGTTAATTTTGAAATTTAACATCCATTTTTAAGGGCATTTTCCTATAAACGCACTTCACTTTATGGGCCACTGTGGCAATATTAATAATGTGTGGATGATCCTTTGTTGTGGATTGTTTCAAAAATACGGTCTGGCATTGATTCCACTAATTTTTTAAGGAAATCTGCATCAATTTCCTCCCATACTTGCTTAATTCGTAGTTTTAACTCTGTAACGGTCATTATGCTTACATTCTGGGCATTGTGTGCGTAAACTTTACGGGCCATATATCCCCACAAGTTCTCCATTGGGTTTAAATCCGGACTACAAGCCGGCCAGTCCAAAAGCTGAATGTTATGTTCATCAAACCAAGATTTCGATTGCTTAGAGACATGAATTGCAGCATTATCTTGTTGGAATATGCAATCTTCATCCATTTTTTCATCCATAAATGAGAGAAGAGCATCTTCCAACAGTTCGTTATAAATTTTACTATTCATTTTTGTAGGAACGAAACAGATTTTCGACTTGCCAACTGCCGAAAACGCTGCCCAAACCATAACACTGCCACCACCAAGTCGTGCCAATAGCATGAGTATGAGTCAGGACCATCTAAATTAAATTTCTTTTCGTCAGAAAAAATTACTTTTTTCCACTCATCTGTCCATTTCATGTACTTTCTTGCAAATTTAAGACGATCTTCTTTATGGCGTTTTTTTTTTAGCATTGGTTTACATTTCGGTTTTTTCCATTTTATGTTTTCATCTTGCCGTAAAATGTGTGCAACGTGTTTGGATGTTACAGGAAGGTCTAATTTTTTCTTTATTTGCGTGGAATTCAATTTGTTTCGGGTTGCTTCTTGTTTTATTTGATTTAACTGTCTTCTTGTTAGTTTTTTATTTCCCTTTGTAGGTTTGCGAACTCCATAATTTTGGCCTTTCTTTAAGAACTTTCGCACAACGCATTCTGAACGATCGATTTTACGTCCAATCTCTCTATTGGAACCTCCTTCGTCGTGGAACAATTTTATTTGAATCTTTTCTTGGTCGGACAAAAAAGTTCCCTTGGGCATCTTTAAAAGTGATTAAAATTTACAGATTTAAATATAAAAGGTTTTACTAAATTGAATTGATTTTATTAGAAACGTACCTCCGGTTGAAAACAAACTAAAATTAATAATATTTTACTTTTAGAAAAAATTTTAATAGAAAATTTCGCGTCTGCGTTTATAGGAATCTTCTACTCAAAATGGAACCAAAAACATTATAACGCATAAACAATGTAAACAAGAAAAAGAAAACAAAATTGTACATTAAAAAAGTACCGTTATGCTTCCTCTTATTAATAATAAAGTTCAATTTTGCTTTTGAATGCGAACAAGAATAATATAACAAAAATAAGGAAGAAAATGAAGTGCGTTTATAGGAATGTGCATCAGTGTACATGAAGTTGGGAGAAAACATCATTATTCGTCAAATCCTATTGTCTTTTGAAAAACTGTGGTTGCTGGTGGCGAATACGCATTCTATATTTTATCTCCGATTAACACCATCAGTTGCAAATAAAATGCAGTAGGGCATAAACGGGTCGATGTATTCATTTTCGAAATAAGATGTATTTCTATTGCAAGAAAACCGTCCATATATTTGAATCTGACCTCCTTATTGCAATTTTCATCGTATATTTTGATTCCTATATCAGTAAAAATTAACTATAAAGTTTTCGAAGTTAGAAAAATGGGGTTTCGCGATATTTTTTTAGATAATTTGTTTGTCGGATTTTGGTTTTAATAGTTTTTAAGGTCCTGTCCTCGCAATATATTTTGTAAAACCTCTTTTTTAGTATTCTTAACATATTTGGAATGTTTTGAAGCCGCGACGACTATATTTAATTCTCTGATTTTGAGATTAGGACGAGAAATTGCCAAATATTAAATGAAACATTGCTGGAGGATGTATTGAACGTAAATATAAGAAAATACTCGCGAAAATATGCTGTGGTTTATTGGAATCGTTGCCAAATCACTTATAGTATGTCGTTACCCGCAATGGTAACTATAAAAAGACCAAACGTGTCCTATGTAACATTTTTTTCTAAAATAATAATATAAAGCAAAATACGTTTTTGTGATAAACATTTTTGGGTTGTTATATATTTCAGCCGATATCTTCGAGACCAATAGGTCTTTCGCTGTGATTCTTGCAGAAATACGATCTAAATATGTCCACAAACGTACTCCATCATATATAATTCATTTTACATCTTTAGTTTGCTGGCTTTAGGCGTATATATTGTAAAATTTTCATATTTTTATTGAGGCAAAATACTTATTACACTCACTGTATATATATATATATATATATATATATATGTATATAAAATAGAAAAACATTTGTTTGTTTGTGTGTATGTTCCCTATAGAAGCAAAAACCGATAAACAGATGTTAATGACATTTACACTGTATGTCATGACATGCCCTGAAAGTATCATAGGCTAGCTAAACTTCTAAAATTCCGCGTGGATGCAGAGTTATAGCGTCAATAGTAAACATACCTCAAAATTTCGGAACATGTAAAATGAGTATATCTTAAGAACGGTTACAGATACCGTCTTCAAAATTTGTGTGAATAACGTAGGTGTAAATACACACCATCCATACAAAAAAGGGGTTGGTACGATCAACGGAAAATACAATTACTGCTGCATTTTCAAAACCTGCATATTGAAAACAAAAACATTTCTTTTGTTGACTCGAAAATCGCTGGACAGATTTTATTGAGACTTTCACAGAACATCATGGCATATCCTGGGAATAACATAGGTTATATAAACCTCTAAGATTCGGCGTGGATGCGGAGTTATAGCATCGAACGTACTCATGCCTCAGAAATTATGAACATGTAATTTGTGTATATCTTAAGAAAGGTTACAGATACCGACTTCAAAATATGTCTAAGCAACGTGTAGCTACTTTAAAATTTGGTTCAGAAAGATGGCTGCAATTGCGTATCATCCGAAGATTTTGGAATATTTTGAAATACATAAAATACAAAATATGTACATATGTGTGTCTATTGAAATACAAATAGAAAGAAATGATTGACATTATAATTTTTCACTTTTGTCAGTTTGTGAAAAATTTTATTTGAATAAAGAAATACCAAAACAACATATTTCTTATAGCAAAAATGTCAATGCCTGATATCGAATATTAGGGTTGGTTATATATAAAATGGCACGTTTGGGACGAATTGAGAATAAGTTCATTGAAAATAGTATTTGAAGTGAAGACCCTAACATACTATAAAAATTTATTAAAAATAAATAAAACATGAATTGAATGTCACCCTATTAAGTGTACTTATCTGTACTGACAATAACGACCAGTTCAGTAATTCTACTAACCGTTTCTCTTCATTTTCATGCACATACATACATACTTATAACGAAATATAATTTGTGTAAAATTTATAAAAGGTATCAATTTTGAATTGAAATTTTTCAGTATATGAAAAACTTGTTTTCTTAGTTTCAAAAGAAACAAGAATTGCCACCGTTACAGAAAACTGCGAAAAAATCAATAACTTCTATACAAATATCAATAGGAAGGCAAAAGAACGCATAGATATTTCACACATTTCTGTATTGTTAATACGAGCATATAAAAAATTCAGGATTCAGGGGCAAGAAGCGCCACGGGTCCAGCTAGTAGTTTATATAACCTAGCACGTGGAAAGTTCTATATAATCGATATAGCTTATATACATATTTTCGACAGAAAGACATGTTTATGGGTCCAATTTCATTTTAATGTTCCTTTAAAAATGCGACGTCTGTTAAGATTCATGTGTTGAATATACCCAAAGTGGTGAAGGGTATCATATAGTCGGCCCCGTCCGACTTTACTACTTTCCATACTGGGTTTTTAATACTTTATCCATAACTATTATAATATTTATACCCTTCACCGCACTGTGGTACAGGGTATTATGTCTTTGTGCATATGTTTGAAACAGGCAAACGGAAACGAGATAGACACCTGGTTCCTTTTGCATAGAATCACTTTCTATGTCGATTTATGCATGTCCGTCCTTCCGTTTGTCTGTCCATGTTAAATTGTAAACAAAGTACAGGTCGCATTTATATTTTATATAAATGCGACATACATATATATTTTCGTCCGATTTCATGTAAATGGTGTTCCAAAGTCCCTGTATACCTTCCGATTTGCACGAAATTTGCATAGAATACTGAATTGACCTAGAATGATGTGTGTAAAATTTCTTGAAAATCGGTTCAGATTCAGATATAGCTCACATATATATTTTCGACCGATTCAATGTAAATGGTTCACCAAAGTCTCTATATAGCTTTCGATTACCATGAAATTTGGCACAGCGTACTGACTTGAGTCTAGTATGATGTGTGTAAAATTTCTGGAAAATCGGTTCAGATTTAGATATAGCTCCCATATATATTTTCGACCGATTTAATGTAAATGTTTCACCAAAGTCCCTATATATCTTTCGATTTTCACGAAATGTGGCATAGCGTACTGAATAAACCCTAGAATGTTGTGTGTTAAACTTCGTGAAAATCGGTTCAGATTTAGATATAGCTCCCATATGTATGTTCGACCGATTTAATGTAAATGGTGTACCAAAGTCCCTATACATCTTTGATTTGCACAATATTTGGCATAGCGTACTGAATTGATTGTGGAATGATTTGTGTTAGGTTTCGTGAAAATCGGTTCAGATTTAAATATAGCTCCCATATATATTTCGCCCGATTTAATCTAAATGGTGTACCAAAGTTCCTATATGTCTTTCGATATAGACGAAATTTGGCATGGCGTACTGAATTGAGTCTACAATGATGTTTCCTGAAAAATGTCCTTTTTTAAGATCCAAAGTTAGGCAGATTGCCACACATGTTTGCACAACGTACTAAACTTTGTGTAATATAACATGAGTCAAGTTTCGCTGAACCCAGTTCGGATTTTTATATATATTTTATTATTGACACAAAATTTTGCACAACGTACATAAAATAGTTTAGCCAAGCGTGTGTCAAGTTTTGTTGAAATCCGTCCAAATTTAGATATAGCTCCCATGTAGCTTCGTCCGATTTTAAGTAGGACCCAAAATATGTTCATTTGGAACAAAACGTGCGTAAATTAGTCGAAATTAGTTTATGATCTAAGTCGATTCACTTTTAGATAAAGGTCACATATTTTAGTTCATCCAATTTCATTTTAATGACCTTTCTGTTAGGGTGCATCTTTTTAATGCACCCATAGTGGTAAAGGGTAGCATATAGTCGGCTCCGTCCGACTTTACTACTTTCCTTACTGGTGTTAATCTATTTTAATCACTCTCTCTCTCTTCCCAGCGCATTAAGGCGGAGTACGAAAGAATTATACAATTGTATTTTTATTCAACGAAAGAAGAAAAAGTCCATATTTTATAAATGTGTAAAATTTAATTTCATGATAGAATGTATAAGGAATTATTATACCCTACACAAGAGGTTGTAAACCAACCTTTAAGTATACCGATCGTCATATCTCGAATAGCTGAGCCGATTGTTTTTGGAAAAGGTCAGTTAATATTTAGGTGATGAGATGGACCAAAAACTTCATTTTTGTCTGATTTTCTGGTCGCTCCAGAGGCTGCAATCATGGCCTAAACATCGCGAATTTTTACATGGAGAGGGGATCGGGCCAAGGAATAAGCATGCCTGTTTTGATCGATCAATATTTAGCTGGTCAAATGGACCCTTACTTTTGTGTGAAAAATGACAAACTTTGTAATTTATGACGTTTATATTTACTCCTGAAAGACATGATGCCTAGATGTTGATTTTATATCCAAAAGGAGTGATTGACCTTTAAATTAATATCAATATTATCGTATGTATTCGAATGTGGGAGTTACACTAAAATATTTGCAGGTGCTTACGTATTCAGATATTATTTAGTAGCTTATTACCAACCTAGATGGCGGAAATATAGCGCTGATGGCTTAGAAATTTTCCATGAGGATGCAGGTATGGTCAAGAACAACGCCTATAATTTTCGGTGATGATCACATAATAATATTGGGATAAAGTGGACCGAAAACTTAATGTTATGTATTTTTTCACGTCGATCTATAGGCCACAGTTGAAAGCCGAACATCACAATATAACCCACGGTGAAGGGAATCTGGACAAGTAATTAGAAGTGCTGTACTGAATCTTAGTAATATTTGTTGACCTCCAGTCGGTCAAGAGAGTGCAAATATAGCGAAATATTGCTCAAGCTCAGAATATAGAAGCACAGAAAGTTAGATTTTCGTGGTAGTTGTGTAGGGTATCATATGATCGGCCCCGTCCGACTATACTGCTCCGCTCACTGGTTTTTGTTTATTGACTAATAGATACAAATTACCTAAAATCGGGAGGTGCTGTATCCAAACTTGGACCCAGGGACCCTATTTCCCACTTCAATATTTGCTTTGGCATTAAAAACATGTAAGCGTACATACAATCATCAATGTTATAATTCTTATTTTTTCTTATTTTCACATAAAAAAGCATCAAATTAAACAAAATTAAACATTGAAAATTTTCAATACGGGAAGTTTAATCGATACAAAATTCATAATATTTTTTGAGAAATTTTCGCGGATTTGTTTAGATATTATCCTACCCAGACCAAAAACCTCGTATAAATAACTAAACCCAATATACATTGTTTTAAACTTAAATCAGTGTGGTCAACACCTGTACTTGCTGGAAATTCGGACGAAATAAATCGCAAAGTACAACCGCGGAGCAAAGTTTCAAGTAATTTGATTTTTAAGAATTTAATGTTTTACATTAAGTTGTGCAACATTTAGTTTTCAAAAAATAAACGTTATTAAAACCGCTCGGGTAAAATTTTAAGAAAACAAATTAAGGCAAGTACATAAGGAGACAAACATAGAACACATGTAAATAATGAGTTGTCGAAATTATCAATCAAATTGAACATGAAATGTGAAATATAAATATCATGTTTTTTTATTATTTCCAAACAAAATCATAGTGTATTGATATAAGTGTCTCAAATATTAAATTTTTGTTGTAGCGGTTAAACCACAATCGATGTCGGTCATGTTGGTGTTTAGACAGATTAGAGTGATATTTGGCTAATTCAAACACAATCCTTGTATGTGTATATCCTCCTTTCTCATAGACAAAATAATGTAATTTTAGTTACGAGGATAACACTGTGGAGAATACATACCATACATGAATGGTACACCATTGAATAAACCTACCGAACGAAGTCAGCTGTGATAACCTAATAAATTGATGTGGCGAGTGAAAAGCCAAAAATTCGTATAATTTACATTTTAATTTCATTTTGCAACCTGGTAACAGTACATAACCATTTGCGGTCAACATTCAAAACTGATGATTTAAAGCGTTAAAAAATGCAATTTTTATTAATCATATTATATAACCAAAGTTTGTACAACTTCCATGAAAATTTAAATTTTTTAAATAGCCATCATTTCTTCGATTGAGACAAAAAATCGCACACCGTACAGAAAGAAAGACGATTTTTTAAATATCTTCAGATTTATACAATGCTCCTTCACATATAGACATAGCTCATATAAGTTGGGGAGAGGGGGGCACCTTTGAACACTTTTTGCTTTCAAGCCTTATAAAATGTTTTATTTTATAATTTTTGGTTTCTTATAAATTTTAATTAATAGGTACATATGTAACCTTTAAAATGAATATACATATGGCATACTATAAGCTTGATAAATATATTTTATGACTGTTTTAATGGACGAACTCAAAGTGTTCAAAACTGCCCCACCAGGGGGGCAGCTTTGAACAGAGGTTGACATAGCGGAAGCTATATCTAAATCTGGACCGATTTTCATGAAACTTGGCATACATCATTCTAGACCTAATTGATTAGGCTGTACCAAATTTCGTGCAAATCGAAATATATATAGGGCGCGTTTACAATAAATCGGTTAAATATATATATGGGAGCTATATCTAAATCTGAACTGATTTTTCCCAATTTCAATAGGGTTTGTCTTTGGGCCGAATAAGTGACCTATGCCAATTTGCATCCAATTCGGATCATAAATGCGACCTGTACTTTGTTTACAATTTAACATGGACAGACAGACAGGCGGACGTACATGCATAAATCGACTTAGGAAGTGATTCTATGCATATTCTCAAAAGGAACCATGTGTCTATCTCGTTTCCTTTTGCCTGTTACAAACATATGCAAAAACCAGTAAAGAAAGTAGTAAAGTCGGACGGGGCCGACTATATGATACCCTTCACCACTATGGGTATATTAAACAGGACTATTATCATGAAATTGTATGAAATAAAATATGTGATATTTATCTAAATGTGAAACGACATAAACATGTCATTCGTTTGTTACAATGGAACAAAAGTATGTAAATCGACTTCAAACAAATATCAGAAGGTCATCCGTTGGGCTTGGTCTGTACTTCTGGAAAACCCAACTACGTTATTCTATACCCAATTTTGTACGTTGTGCAAAATTTGATGTCAATCTAACAAGTATGAGTAGTTTGATGCACAATTTACTTATATATGGAAGCCATATCCAAATATGAACCGATTTCAACGAAACTTGTCACAGGTTAGGTTATACTGATTTCAGTACGTTTTGTTCCTATCAGCCATACATTGGTTCCTTGGTGCGTCAATTACTTAAAACAATCTATAATATAAGGGTGCTGTATCTAAATCTCAACCGATTTTCACTAAACTTGACACACGTTATTCTGGATTAAATTCAAAACGCTATGCAACATAAGAACTTGGTACATTATTTAGATTAAATCGGACGTAAATATATATATATATATATCTAAATTGAATCGATTTTCACGAAACTCAGCACACATCATTCCAGCATCAATTCAGTACGTTATGCCAAATTTCGTGCAAATCGAAAGATATATAGGGACTTTGGTGCACCATTTACATAAAATCGGACGAAAATATATATGGGAGCTATATCTAAATCTGGTCCGATTTTCTCGAAACTTGGCAGACATCATTCTAGGCTTAATTCAGTACGTTATGCCAAATTTCGAGCAAATCGAAAGATATATAGGGATTTTTATGCACCATTTACATGAAATCGGACGAAACTATATATGGGAGCTATATCTAAATCTGCACCGATTTTCTCGAAACTTGGCAGACATCACTCTAGGCTCAATTCAGTACGTTATGCTAAATTTCGTGCAAATCGAAGGATATATAGGGACTATGGTGCACAATTTACATGAAATCGGACGAAAATATATGTGGGAGCTATACCTAATCTGGACCGATTTTCACGAACAAGGCAGACAACATTCTATGCCCAATTCAGTACGTTGTGCCAAATTTCGTGCAAATCGAAAGATGTATAGGGATTTTGGTGCACCATTTACATGAAATCGGACGAAACTATATTGGCAGACATCACTCTAGGCCCAATTCAGTACGTTATACCAAATTTCGTGCAAATCGAAAGAAATATAGGGACTTTGGTGCACCATTTACATGAAATCGGACGAAACTATATATGGGAGCTATATCTAAATCTGGACCGATTTTCACGAAACTGGGCTGACATCACTCTAGGCTCAATTTAGTACGTTGTGCCAAATTTCATGCAAATCGAAAGATATATCAAGCAATGTGAC
>NW_026888931.1:0-118045 GCF_032173495.1 Musca vetustissima
GACTACACCGACTGACACTCTTTTACTTGTTTTTGTGACATATAGTTAAAAGTTAGTAAACATGTTTACACATATTATTGAACTACATATCAATGAATTTTTAATTTCAATAATTCATTCTTATCATTTAAATCATTTCAATATTTGTCTGTAGCTAGGCTATTTCTCTACTGTTTTTCTGTTTCCAACACAACAAGTCTTGTTCTTTCTGATTTGCAATGACGCACTTTGTCTGGCACAATGCCAAGAGAGCGGAGAATAATAATGGCAACACTGCCAGCAATTTATTAGAATTACATAAGCCTTATATAATGAGAACAAAGCCGCTAGCAACAACAAAACCCCCACTCACTACAATGCCGTTATTTTCTGTGAGTTTTCAAATCAAACGAGTGAACAACAAACAAAAACCAAATGTGAGAGCACTTTCTCTCGTTCTCCCTACCTACCTCCCTCAACCCATTCATTCGTTGAGCTTCTTGGATCACTTTGCTGTGTGGGCCACCGCTGCCACAACATTTTGGAGAATTGCAAATGCAAAAGACGTCGGTCGGCTGGAGCTCTCAACTAACGAAAGTAAATTCTATGCATGGCGGCGGGACGGCAGAGAGCTGGGTACATTCTCATGGTACACAGTGCAGTGACAAATACACACGAGGTTGGGGTGCTGCTGTTGGCTGCTTATCGATGCAACAAAGCCAGCAAATCACTACGGCAATGCTATGCATAATTGAAACGCCACCAGCCCCATAGAACACCACAACAAAAAAAAAAATAAGTGCTCTCCACACACAGAATTCGTTCTAGGTACTATCTACGAGCTCTCAGAGAATGTTTTTTGCCTGGCTGACTGACTGAGTCAGCTGAAGTTAACACGACTTGCAATTGGGGTTATTACTCAAACACACAAACAGATTTTGCAAAATGTAAGTCAATAGGCCTGTTTGGAAGTGAAAAAAAAAAATAAACAACTACAGTGTGAACAGTGACTCGGAGGGAGATTACGGTAGGATAAAATATTACTGAGAGAGTAAAACGCTTTACATTTGAATTTCTTCGAATTTTATTATGCCATCTATTATGAGGTGGAGTGTATATTAAATTTTTCATTCCGTTTGCAACACCTCGAAATATTTACCGAAGACCCCATAATTCGTAATTAAAACAAAATTCTATGTCTGTCTGTTGGAATCACTCCCAACATTTAAAGACAAACTTTGAAATTTGGCCCATACATTGATATTACTCCTTGGGTGTCTGGCACTGAACATGGCATATATCCGTCTACATTATCGTATATCCCAAATATTCGGTATTTTAGGGATTTTTCAACCGAAATGGCTGTAATTTGCTACGTTTGGTTCTCGTTGGGTATCAAATCTTCCTAATGAAAATGGCTCACACCATTATTCGGTAGCTTCGGAGGTTGGGCACGTTTGAGTGACTCCCTTGGTTTTGAAAAAATATTTTATACCCTTCACTGTAAGTTGGAGACCCCACAAAGTATATATATATATATATATATATATTCTTGATAAGAATAAGCTTTTATGATGGTTGTTATTGCAAATGGTTATATCGGTCCAAGTTATGGTATAGACCCCATATAACGGTAAAATATTCGGCATTATGGGGATTTTTGGCATGTTCTTCAACCGAATTGTCTGTAATTTGGTATTTTTAGTTTTCATTAGGTAACAAATTCTCATACTGAAACCAGTAAGAAAAGTAGTAAAGTCGGACGATGTAAAAGAAATCTGAATCGGACACCCATTGATTATTTGGAGCCCAATTAATATGAATCGGGTCGAAAATATACCTGTATGGGCTATGTCTGCATTTCTACAAAACGGAAAATGTTGTGGCTATTGGCCTAACTTTGGATCTTCGCTGCACCATTTACGTAAAATTGGAAGAACATATATATGGGAGCAATATCTAAATCTGAACCGATTTCTGGGTCTAATTCAGTACGCTGTGCAAAATTTTGTCTCAATTGGACAAAACTTGGTAGTGTGGTGTACCATTTACCTAAAATTGGACGGAACTATATATGGGAGCTATATCTAAATTTGAACCGATTTAAACAAAACCGCATACATCATCCTGGACCTAATTCAGTACACTGTGCAAAATTTTGTCTCAATTGGACAAAACCTTGCAGTTTGGTGTACGATTTCCGTAAAATCGGACGAAACTATATATGGGAGCTAAATATAAATCTTAACCGATTTCAAGAAAACTTCGCAGACATCAACCTGGAACTAATTCAGTACATTGTGCAAAATTTTGTTTCAATCGGACAAAACATGGTAGTTTGGTGCTATATCTAAGTCTGAACCGAATTTCTCCAATTTCAATAGGGTTCGTCCTTGGACCAAAAAAAATGACTTGTGCCAAATTTCATCCAAATCGGATCATAATTGCGACCTGTACTTTGCTTACAAAAATACATGGGCGGTCGGACATGCTATTTTATTTTCTGGTATGGTAGTAAATCTTCATAATAAAAAATTACACTAATTTGATTTTTGAGGATCTCTCAAAATATTATCAATATTTGACCACATTTTAGGGAAGCCCTTATATCACGCTACATCCTAAATTTCGGTATTTTGGGGAGTTTGACATATAGATCATTATCGAACCGTACGTTCTAGTTTTTTTATCTCGATATCCTTCGCAGGTGAAATGATTACAACAGAGTGTTATAATCCAACCCAAAACGCGGAAAAATCAGATAATTATTTTAATTAAAAAAATGGGGTTATATGGGGACTACCCCTAAAAGGGGTTGACTATTAGTCATTTTTGGTAGCGAGATTTGTTAACATATACGGCTACAAAATACCAAATTGCAAGAACCCTAAAATACCGAAAATTGGGGGTACCTATATATGTGGGCTACCAGAAAAAATAGACTTATATTTATAATTTTTGTGGAGATATTTGGTACCCAATAAGAACCTAATGTACCAAATTTCTGTGAATTCGGTTGAAAAACGCCCTCAAGAACCTCAAATTACCGAAAATTGGGGGTACCCTTACATGGGGGCTATCCGAAAAAACGGACCTAAATTCATAAATTTTTGTGGAGATATTTGGAACATATTATGAACTGAAAATACTAATTTACAGACAATAAGGTGGAAAAATACGATCAAAACCCCCAAAATACTGAAAATTAGGAGGTACCGTTATATGGGGGCTACATTTAGTACCCAATAAGAACCCAATATACCAAATTTCAGTGAATTTGGTTGAAAATCGCGCTCAAGAATCCCAAAATACCGAAAACTGTGGGTACACTTATATGGGAGCTATGCTTAAACGTGGACCGATATATCCCATCTTCGAACCTGACCTGGCTGCAGGCAAATGACAACCTTCACCCCCTATCTCAATTCCTTCAGAAGATAGCGTGATTACAACAGACGGACGGACGGACATGGCTAGATCGTCTTAGAATTTTACGCTGATCAAGAATATATATACTTTATAGGATCGGAAATGAATATTTCTCCAAACTATGGTGGAGGGTATAAAACATGAATGAAAATCTATCAAATTTATATTTCAATCGCTTCCACATCTTTCCTATAATTGAGGCATGGCCCCTCATATGTGTAACACATATGAAAATGCTGGGAATTGCGAGTTATTCCATGAAGAACAATTACATAAAAACATGTGTTCTGCTTTTGTGGTGAAAAACGTCGAACGAGCTAGTTGAATTTTAGGTAAGGCTGTTAAAGTACGTTTACATTGTACCGGATTTGGTTAACCCAGTGGGTTTAAATTGTCAATTCCTTTGAATATATGTCAAATAAATCCTCACGAAGTAGGTTAACCCGGTAAAAAGTTCTAATGTTGATTCTAATATTACCGAAAAATTCTGAAAATAATAAATTTTGAATATTGTTTGTGTTATATGATTTGAAAATTAGTATATCATTTGAACTTTGTACCACTGTAAGAGTAAATATGGAATTGGATGTATTGTACATAGCTGGCAGAGAGTGCGATGGAGTCGAACAGTTGAGTGGACAAAAGGACGGTTGTGGCTGGCGGTAAAAAGGAGAGTAGAAAAATGATTTTTTGTTGTTTTGTTTTCAGTATTTATTTGCGCTGACTGCATATCTTCACAAAAAAAAACTATATTCTTTACATAGACTTTAGTGTTGTTCCAAATCTCCTTAAGATCACTTTTGCTTTCAATTGGAAGTGAGTGGTGGTGGTGGCTGTGGCGTGCTTGGTACTCATTCATTATTCGCCTGCCCGCCGACAATTTGCAAAATTGAGTTGAGTTTGCGGATTTGTAAAACAAGAAAACAAACAAGAAAAAATCAGCCACACATTATGGAAACCCTGTGAAATTGTTAATTATTTCAAATGAAATAAAGATAAAATGTGTATACAAAAACAAAACATTCAAAACTGCACATTCTTTTAAATATAAACAAAAGAGCAAAAAAAAGAACAAGAAAAAAGACAAATCACGTGCCCTCTGCTCTGTATTACCGAAAAACCGAAACAAAAGAGAGCAAATAGTGTGTGAGAATTTACTCTCAATTGTGTATTGCAAAAAAATAATAATAAATTGTTCTCTTTAAAATTGATTTATTTACATTGAAAAATTTCATTTATTTAACAACAAATCAATAAAAATCTGTTTAACATTTCCTTCGGCTGGATTACCGAATTGAAAGAAGATAAATATTTTATTGCCGTGGGTGTTCCCATCCCGTGAGTGATGAACGATAGATATTCCCTGTGACAAACATACATACGTACATTCAGATTGCCACAGTTGTTCGTATATCGTATTGCAGCAAGAGAGTGTTCACAATGCCATCATCTGGACGGAATAGATCTCGGGGATATTCTCGAAAAACCTCAGTAATGTTCCAGGCGAACATTATGGATTTGTCGATGAAAGGTGAGTGTTTTTGTTTGTAGTTTAGTATTTATAAGCATTATTTAAGTTTGTAAAGTTTATAAACATAGAAATATAGTGCAATAAACCTTCTAATTGGTTACTTGGTTACGATAAATTACTCCAAAAAGATAAAGCTATTTTAACACGATTGAAAGCACGCTGAAGTCTTATCAACATTTTATAAAATGTACAGGGTTATCCATTTCGTGGTTAAGAAGTAAACTTAAATAAAACACAATATTGAAATTGTTTTTAATATGATATACTTTCAACGAATACCCAATCTGACGAATTCGGGATATAACGAATGAGCAAAAGAGTCGACTTTTTACACTGACTACCGCATATATCGAATGTTTTCGTGATATATTCAAATTGGCCTGACAATATATTAGTTATACCGGCAAATGAATGTACCTTTCTTATTATAAAGTTTGAACCTTGGCGGAATGTGTGAAATAAAATATTTAAATGACGTCCACGCTAACTGTTGCAAGCTTTGATTCGTTTGAATTAATTTTCGACAACATATTATCCTATATCTCAGCTATAACTTTGCTAACTCTGGTTTTAAGTGCTCAATGATTGAAGGGTTATCTGTATAAACACGGTATTTTTCGTAGCCTGAGAATGACTGTGTTTATGAGACGAGAAATCATGTGGCATTATGTCGCGAGTTCATAAAAAACAGCGGCCAAAAATAGAAGGAGGTATCGTAAGTTAATGAAATTTGGTACATGTGCTTATTATTGGCCTAAAGAGCAACTGACAAAAAATTGGATAGGTCGGAACAAGATTTGGTATACCTCCCATATAATGGGTCTTGAGAATGTCACGCTTTTTGGCCTATAAAATCTTTAATATTCAAAAAAATTCAATGAAAATTTGCAATTTACATTTACTTATGCCTATAAAGCAACGGACCAAAAACTGGGTAGACCGGACCAAGATAAGGGTCTTGAAAAATCCGCTTTTTGGACCTATAAATTGTTTATATTCATCCAAATTTCACGAAAATTTTCATGTCTTCGTCCAAATTACATCAAATTTGGGCGAAGACAGTAATAGGTGTTGTAATTTAGTTGTTGGCCCATATTTCAGGTACATACCATACCAAAAGTCCCTAAAAAATTAAATTTCTGTACTATAAAATAGTTATATGCAGCTAAATTAAATATAGTAGTTTTATTTTTGTTATTTTTATTATAATATAAAAAATATTTGATATATTTTAGTAACTAATAAATTACTTCTTTATCATTCACAACATTTTCAAAACACACGTCAGATATATATATATATATATATATATATATTGTCTACCCAAATGTACGATTTAGTATCATCCATGTTATAATTTCGGCCCTTAATTTTATGGCTGTTTAAGGATATTAAAAGGTCGGATTGTAATTTAAAATACTTAATAAAATCCTTTTTTGACTTGGCTTTAACAAAAGTTCGGGCTGCTACTCAATATTTTGTGTCATGACTTGTTTGCATCTTGTGAAAGTCGCTCAAAAGGTATTGTATTGCATTTTGCATATCCCAAGCCATGAACTAACATTTTTCTGTATGAACTTCCCACAAAGGTAATTCATGTCCGACCTCTAAATTTAGATTATAAGATTATGTCTCAAATGATCTGATAAATAAGTATAATCTTCAAACTGACTGAAAATTTATTTAAAAGCTAGTATTTTAAAACCAATTCTACCATATCTCCGCTTCGAATAACGTTTTTACCACTTAATTGCATATCTTATGTAAAATATTGTATTATTACTATGTTCTGAATCCATTTTCTTCTTCCTATTTGACTCTCAATAACTTATTTAATTGTATACATAACATATTTGACCATTCGCTTCTAACCATTTCGTGAATATGTCATATTTTTTCATAAGGTGGTCACCAAAAAAGTTAAATAACTCTTAGGACCGCAGGACTCCGCAGCTAATTGTTTTTATTCCTTAAATAACACACTTTTCACTACTCAAATAAAAAAAAATAGAGCTAACCTTTTTTAAACTTTTTATTTTTTTTTTTAATATGACCCTATAACTTCTCAAGAATGTCTCATTAAAATTTCAAATGAAAATCGCATCAACTCTGAAGATATAGCCGACTTAAACGCTTTTTTCTCTCGTATAAACTGGGATAAATGGGCCAAGTTTATTTAAATCGATTTAAGCAAAATTTATATATATGAAAGCTATGTCTGGGGAGCTATATCTAAATCTGACCGATTTTCACGAAACTTAGCACACATCTTTCTTGACTCAATTTAGTACACTATGCCAAATTTCGTGCAAATCGAAATATGTATAGGGGCTTGGTGCACCATTTACATTAAATCTGAACCGATTTTTACGAAACTTAACACACATCGTTGTGGACTTAATTCAGTACGATATGCCAAATTTCTTGCAAATCGAATAAATATAGCGCCTTTTTCCCAATTTCAATAGGGTTAGTCTCAAGCAGTGTTGCCAATTTAGCACTTTTAGTGCTAGATTTAGCACTTTTCAAACTCGTTTAGCACCAAAAAAATTGATCTGGCACCTAGCATAATTTTTAGTATTTTTTTATGTTTTCCGGAATTTTTCGGTCGGTATGTTTGGTTTCATCCCAAATGTCTAAATGTTTCACGATGTTAGTTGGATTTTCCAATGTGTGTCAGTAAATCTGAACAAGTAAAAAAGCCCGACCGTTCAAACATTCTATACACTGCACATTGTGGTGTGCATTAAAATTTTCTTAAAAATGGTCGTGTGTTTCATATGGTGGCTTTGGTATTGTCTGTTTTAAAATTGCAGCCACTTCGATGGAAAAACCCGAAACCCTTCAAACCCGACTTTGGTGTGAAAATGTGGTCATAACCTTCCATCCATTAAAATCAAAAGCATCAAATCATAGTCAATTCGGACGTTCCCAAAATATCGAAAAATGTTGGGTACGGCTCTTTGGGAGCTACACCGAGCAAAACCTAACCTAATAACCAGTAAGCAAAGTAGTAAAGTCGGACTGGGCTGACTATATGATAGGCTTCACCACTTAGGGTATATTGTACATATTTTTCCCTATCAAAATTGATACACGCTATTCGGTTAAAAATTTAATTTCAATCAGACATCCGTTTGAAATACGTATGGAAGCTATGGCTGCATCTGCACCAATTTCAACAAAACCCAATAACGTCATTCAAGTCTCTATTTGAAACATTGTGCAAATTTCCTGCTAGTCGGACAAACATTAGCAGTTTGGTGCACCATTTATGTGAAATCGGAAGAAAATATATATGGGAGCAATATCTAAATCTGAACGGATCTTCACGAAACTTAGCATACATGATTCTACACTCAATTTAGTACGCTATGGTAATCGAAAAATATATTAGGACTTTGGTGCACCATTTACATTAAATCGGACGAAATATATAACGGGCTATATATAAATTTGAACCGATTTTGAAGAAACTTAGCACACATTTTTTCGATTTAAACGAAACATAGCACTCACCATTCTAGACTCAATTCATCATTCTAGGCTTAATTCAGTACACTGTGCCAAATTTCGTGCAAATCGATAGATATTTAGGGACTTTGGTGCATCATTTACCTTAAATCGGACGAAAATATATATGGGAGCTATATCTAAATCTAAGCCGATTTTCACGAAACATAGCAAACATCATTTTAGGCTTAATTCAGTACGCTGTACCAAATTTCGTGCAAATCGAAAGTTATTTAAGGACTTTGGTGCACCATTTACCTTAAATCGGACGAAAATATATATGGGAGCTGAACCGATTTTTCCCAATTTCAATAGGGTTCGTACTTGGGCCAAATAAATGAGCTGAGCCAAATTTCATCCAATTCGAATCATAAATGCGTCCTGTACTTTGTTTACAATTTAACATGGACAGACAGACGGACGGACATGCATAAATCGACTTAGAGAGTGATTTGTAACAGCAAAAGGAAAGTTCCTTTAGAGAATATGCATAGAATCAATACAAAAATGTGTATAAGTCATCCATTTTTTAACCTTTTTTTTGATTTTTCTCATTTCCGAAAGCTTATTTACATTTCTTCCCCGTAATATAAAAAAAAATTCTACCCTTCGATAGAAAAAATAATAATATAAATCCGTTAAAAGAAGTTATTCGCGTTTCAAATTGATAATTTATGAGACCAAGTTTTTTCTACATTTACCGTTATAAAACTAATTTTCGAAGTGACCCAGGAAAACAAAGGTATTTTCGGGTTTCAGGGACTCCAACTAAACAGAATTGGTACATTAGAACCCCTGAATAATTTTCGTGTCGCACAGTGCTATAATCAAATTTCCTTCTATACATTTTTAGCACTTTTATCTGGCACTTTTTGAAATTTTTTAGCACTTTCTAGCATTTTTTAAACAAAATCTAGCATTTTTTTATCAATAAAGTTTTGGCAACACTGCTTTCAAGTAAAAAGCTGTGCAAATTTCATCCAAGTCAGATGAGTATACTTAATAAAAAAACTCAAGCTCGTCGATTATCTAAAACGTTATATATTTGCTAATTGGGTTCATGAAATGGATGAAAATGATCCGGAAATCCATTGACAAAAAGTCACCAAATTTAAAAAAAAGTGTCATTAAATGCACTGTTGCTTTTTTACTTGAAATTGAAAAGCGGTCAAAATGACTGCCTTCGGCGTTCTAGTGTTAAACTGTTTTCTGCAGTTTATAGTTCGGTGGGTTCATTCTATCCATAAGGTCGAACCAACAGTCATGGTGAATGAATTACGCCATCGAGGTATGATGAGTGATTTTTATGATTTATCACGTTTATTTAATATACATTTTCAAGATAGAATTCGTGAGCCAATCGAGGAAATAAAAAATTGTTTATAAACCCAGCCGCATTTTCCATAATTATGCATTTCCGAATTTCAGAGGATATATCACAACTTTTGTTTTTGTAATTTAGTTTTTTTTGGTTTGCCAACGAATAAAAACATTCGCACAGAGGATACAAAACATATTCTGGCACATAGACCCATGTTTTCATATAGACCTCATGTAAAAGTTACGCCACATTTTAAGTTCTCAAGATTTGACTATAATTAAGCATTTCGTGTTAGGAGTACGCAGAATTGTAACGTTCAAAAAACTATTCTCCAAACAAACTATCGGTATAAGATCCACATTTTCCGTTCATTTTCATTAGACTATATGGTTCTATTAAACTTGAGTCTTTTAATGAACAAGGAGAAGAAATGCGAACTAAACAATTCGCCGAAGGAACAGGCTTGTACCAATGAACGATTAAACTTAAAGTATGCAACTAAATAAATGACTTCGTTCATTTACAGATCAAGATTGGAACGAGATTGCCTAATTCTAAGATATAGTTACATGCTTAGAATCTGCATAAAAGTCTCGCGCTATTTAATAGAGTTGGTCCCGGAACGAACTAGTTCATTGGAATTATTCTGATAAAGGATCGATAGGTACTAGGTCCAGTGATCTAATTCCTATAGTTCAGTTTTAGATCTCGTTCCTTTATTCCCATATCCATCATTTGTTCTCGTTTGTTGTCCAAATTCTGTCAAATTATTGAAGATATATAAATATATGCTCGTCAATTTATAATTGTGTAAATAATAAATTTAATTTTTTCTCAATTTGATTACATTTTACATCCACCAGCGAAAAAAACAAAAGACGATGAAAGATATAGATTCAAAATGTCCTTTTGAAAATTGAACGAAAAAGATCGATCCGCTCTGTTATCTAGATTGCCCAACTCTATTATTTGAGGTACTTTGTTGTCCCTGCTATGCTGTAGATAAAGTCTCGTCCCCATTTTATATTTAAGTTCCCCTCAGATGAAGGTCTGGTACGTACTAGTAATGGTACAGAGGAATAATTATTTATTTGTAATGCGCTGTCAAACTTATCGCCGTAGTGTAACGTGTGTACCAAAGGACACATGGATACGGGTCAGAAACATACCAGTCAGTAATGTAAACAGTAATCGCCATATTGTAGTTGCCTAAGTGGATCTGCCGACAACAGTGTATCGCAAATTTTTCTCCAAAATCATATTTGTTTATTTAATATCCGTAATTTCTTCTTTAGAAACAAGATTTTTTTGCACGAATTGATCACATTTTTGATATTGATCACGTTTGAATGAACGAACAATTTTATTTGTCTCACTCCTCTTGTTTGTTTATCATATTCAAACATTCAATTTTTGTTCAAAACACCGATCAATCTGAACAAAAAAAAAAAAAAAAAACAAGTAAACAATAATACGCTACAAAATCAAATAAAGAGAAGCGAATGCCAAATGACTGTGTAAATACAAGAGAAATGATACCGACATAACAGTGTAAATATTTAGAAATGGAATTGTCAATGAATATCAGTAGCTGTTGGTGACTGACTGTACGCAATGTACAGATTTGCATACAGTAAGGTACAGAAGTTGTAAAATAAACTCGAAAATCGTTAAAATATAGCTCAAAAAATATGGGTTACGGTTATATGGGGACTTCACATAAAACAATGTCGCTCGCATGATTTTTTAAGATATGATTAAAGTCCCCCATAGTTCCCCATCCCAAATTTCTGTATTTTGGAGAGCTTGGAAACGTGTTTCAATCAAATTAGTGGTAATTTTATATTTTAGAAAATAAATCTCCCTAGCGAAAAATGATCAATATTGACCCAATTTTCCAGGTAGCCCCCATATTATGGTGCACCCATTATTCTGTATTTTGGGGGGTTTAGGCATATTTTCAAACCGGATTCTCTTCAGATTGATTTATCCACTTCTTATAGGGTGTCAACTCTTCTTCAAAAAATTTTTCAATGTCGGTTTACGGTTTAGTACCATTCCAGTTTCGGTATTTCGAAGACTGGCTGCATTTGGTATGAAGGTTTATTTCCTAATGGAGGTGGGTACAATTTGGCATGTTGTAAATTCAAAATAAATTAAAAACAAATGAAAATAAAAAAACGATAAGTTCGGCCGGGCCGAACATTGGGTACCCTACCATAGTTACTTGAAATGAAAATATAGAGAACATACCAAAAAGTATACCTATACCGATAATTGTACTACGCCAACCATGAACAATATGCTACACAAAAATTAGCAAATGGAGATTTTTCAAAACGTGAACCGATATTGACAATGCATGGTAGGGAGGAACATGTGTATTAAGTCCTCAAAATACTGTAATTTAGAGGGCAATATTATGTGAGATAATAGCCAACACATAACATCTTTGGGGTGGGGTTGAAGCTGCTGGTTCAATATGAAAATTGTCATTGCAGGAAAAATTGTATGTGTAGGTTTCTGGAAACTATACCTAAAGCGGCATCAATATTGATTACATCGTGTATGAGGTGGTTATGCCTATTTGGGGACTGATATAACTCAATTTCGAACCAAACATTTGTGTATCTCAATACCTTCACGATAAATATTACAAATAATATGAGGGTTAGGCCTAAATGTGGGCCTATATATTTCTTTCTCGAACCTGACGTTCTAGTTTTTTATCTCGATATCCTTCGAATGTAGAATGATTACAACAGATGACTAAACCGTCTTACTTATACTTTCGAGTACACAATATTCCCCCTACTATGGTGGAATACGACTATATGTGGAAACCCTCTTGAACTTCTTGGGGGGTATGTCCTTCAGGGTTAAATCTATACGCTATAGAATACAACATTTGTCATTTTTCACATAAAAGTCAGGATCCATTTGAATCGCTAAATATTAACCGATATTTATAAAAGGACATGTTTATTCTTTGGCCCGATTCCCTTCTCTATGTAAAATTCGCGATGTTTGGGCCATAATTGTGGCCTGTGGATCGACCAGAAAATCAGACAAAAATAAAGTGTTTGGTACATTTCATCTAAATATTAACCAATCTTTAATCTTTACTAAAAACAAGAGGGGTCTTCATTGGCCAGAACCCATCCTACATGCAACATTTTGTGAGGATTGGTCCATAACTGTGGCCTGTATCGTGTTTGCCAATTATAATGGTCAGACGAACGGATGGACATACATGTCTAGATCGACTCAGCTAGTCCAGATATGA
This sequence comes from Musca vetustissima, assembly GCF_032173495.1. NCBI lineage: Eukaryota > Metazoa > Arthropoda > Insecta > Diptera > Muscidae > Musca > Musca vetustissima. Next base: position 13,060 of record NW_026888931.1, read on the forward strand.
TGATCGGTATACATAAAGAACCAATATTCCGCGGCGTTACAAAATTTTGGGGCTGCAGAATGCTATAATATCCTGACAACATAGTTGTGTGGGGTATAAAGAAGGGTTATATGGGGACTACACCAAAATGGGGCAACTATAAATAATACGTCTACAACTAACAAATTACAGCGAATTCTGTTGAAAAAGGCGTTCAAGAAATTGGGCCTAGCCGAAAAAATTAACCTATATTTAAAATTTTTGGTGGCGAAATTTGGTACCCAATATACTGAAAAACACCGTCATATGGGGGCTACCAGAAAAAAATTGACCTATATTTATAATTTTTAGTGGCAAAATTTGGTACCCAATAACAACCCAATGTACCAAATTTCAGCGAATTCAGTTGAAAAATCGCGCTCAAGAACCCCAATCTCAATTCGTTTAGAGGCTAGAGTGATTACAACAGACAGACTGTCATACTTAGATCGTTATAAAATTTTACGCTGATCTATTCTTAATATAGTTTAGGGTCGGAAACGATTATTTCGATGAGTTACAAACGAAAAAACAAAATTAATATACCCTCCATACCATGGTATAATAATAGAAGGTAACAGCAAGTGTTGTTGTACAAAAAACGATACAACAACCACATGAAAATTTGTTGTTGTAAGTTCTGCTAGTGTCAACTCATTTGACAGAAAAATGTAAATAAACAAACAAATTATCATTAAATTATTTTTATTTTGAAAATGAAATATTTTCGAATCCTCAAAATAAAAATTGAAAAACATGAATGAAAATCTTTCAAATTTATATTTCTATCTATTCCACATCTTTCCTATAATTGAGCCATTGCCATATATATGTGTTACACATATGAAAATGCTGGGAATAGCGAGTTATTCCTTGAAGAAAGATTTGCTTCCTCAAACTTTCCCAGCAGGCAGATTGAGTAAATTTAAAACGGGAGCACATTTAATAAAGAACAATTTCAAATTATATGCGTTCCCAATTTTCCTGTTGGGTGATTTTTAAAAACATATTTTGTCAAATTCATATTGACACTAGTATAACGTTGGAATCAAATCAGCTGGGATTTGCTGTTACCTTTTATAATTGTACCATGCCTCCATACTATAGTGGAGGGTATAAAAACTACCGTTCCAACTAGAGTGGGTGTAATTTGGAACACTATTTTTTGGGAGCATAAAAAATCTACTACCACATAACGGTACTTTTAATGGTTTTTAGATCGTTTAAAGACCAGAACAATTTTTAAAGAGGAAATAGGATTTCACCAATGGATAGGCACGCCTGTTTTGATGTTGATCAATGGGCACTTAGTGTCTCAAATGGATCAAGACTTTTGGGTCAAAATTTATCTGGCATATGTGTTCAATACAGGATGACATGGCCTGGATCAGGGTTTGATACTGATGTATGTGATATGTGAGATTTACTAAAATATGTTGAGGGCTCTACATGTTTAAATGCTCAAAACTCTGCCTCCAACCTGTTGTAAATTATAATCAATTAATATTGGTGAAAACATTTATGCACCCTACTATCACAAACGAAACTGCTGGTAAAAAAGCTACCAGCCAAAACTTGTATCGATTATTTTTTTCTGCACAGAGAAATCTTCCAGTTTAGGCATATTTATTAACGTTTATTTGTGATTTGGCTAAATGAACATATCGTGACAATGCTCTAACTTATTGAAATCAGTTGAGGTATATTCTTACACACAGAGAAAAAACTATAACGGCAGACTGTTTATAACGTAGATGATGTAGTCTATTGATAGGCGGTCTAATAGGTATAATAATATTATTTGTATGTTAAGTGATTTTTATGACAAATACATACAAATCTTTATAATTACAGGGTATGGGAAACTTGTTTGTATACTCCAGAATGGTAAAACCCTGAAATAACCACTGAAGATTCCATTAATCGCGATATATTTTGCAATATTTAGGCCAGGGGTATTTTTAATTTCAACCAAAAAGTAATTGTTTAAAAAAAATTCTACTCATTATTTTATGATTTGCTGTAGATACCATCCGATATTATATACTTTCGACCTAAATGTGGTAGTAATTAAGAATGAAATAAAATTATTCAAAATTGATTGTGGTTGTTGATACAACCTATATTTTATCATGGGTCTTAATCACTCATTAACTCTAAAAGTTCATCATAACCACGTTCAACTGTATTTTGGTTTTCTTTCGCACCCTGTCCTAATTAATTGACAAATATCATCTTGCGTATCACAATGAAAAAAATAAACATGTGATCTGCTCTAATATTATTTATATATGCCAAATATTTTATTGCTTTGCCCTAACACTTTACACGTGGTCTTAAAAACTTGTTCAATGCGTACACATATGTATTTATAAACTCTGTTTGTAGTCCACTATACATCATAAAACTATTTTTATAATATACACATATAACTATTAACAATTTTACCTTGTATTGATCTACAGTCTATGATTAATAAAAAAACAAATAATATCTAGGGAACAATTTTCGAATTAAAAAAATTGACACTCAGTGCGAGAGGTACTAAAGGTGCAGACAGATGTATACGATCTTAATAATAGAAAGAAAAAGGATAAAACCTTCAAATACTGACAATGGGGTGCTACCCTTATATATGCCAAAACATGAACCCATATTGCTAATTTTTTGCATATATCGCTCATTTGCTGCAAGACAGGCTCATCTAAAAAAACATGATTTTCGAGTTAATGATGCACGATTTTTCGCTATAATATACCTGTCTTGCACCAAATGAGCGATTTGTACATCAGCTTTATATTAAAGCTACCGAAAATTGGTTGGTACTGTTATATGGGAGCTATACCAAATCTTAAACCGATATTAAATTTTTAAAATTGCTTAGCAGATTTTGACAAGCTAAAAAATCAAATCAGAACCATTTCGGTTGAAATACGTGCTCAAACCCGTATTTTCCAACCGAATAATCGGTTGTAGCGTTATATTGATTCTACCCCAAAAAGGGGACCTATATTGATAATTTTGTAATTTTCTACCCATTGGGAAGCGAATTGTAGCTGATTAGGTTGAAAAACGATATATCCCATTTTCAATACCTAGCATCATTTCATCGCAGAACATTTAAAGCATATTCTATATGTCGAAGATCCAACTGTGGGTACGTTTTTCAATCAAACTGGTGTTCTATGTTTCCATTTAGTAGGAAATCATCGTACCAAAATTTTTCAACATTGGCCCAAGATTCATGGTAGACCTTATCTACGGTATCATACATTATTCTGTATTTTGGAGATTTTTTTGGCATGATTTTCAATCTTTTTAGGTCTAATTCAATATTTTAGATTTTTATTGGGTGTCAAATCTTCGTACCAGAAATGATCAATATAGGTCCAGGTTTTGGTATAAACTCCATATAGCGGTATCCCTAATTACCGATATTTGGAAGATTAAAGACATGTTGTTCAACTGTAACATTCGGTATGTTCAAGTTCTTAGCCCATTTTCAGTGTCCCAACCTAGGTGTCTCTAGTTTGGTATCTTGCTTTCTCCTGGTCCTTCGATCGATTTAGTTATTTTGGATGTCAACATTATAATGAATGGGATAAAAGGTTTGGCCGGTCGAAATTAACTTAAAAACTTTTATTTACCTATTTCTATACCCTCAGCCTTATGGCTAATGAGGGTATATACACGGTATACGGCAAAAATGTGCCTCCTCATTTTACACCCATGTTTTTTGGACCAAATCCGTTTCAGACAATTTGGAGTCCATATACAAATCTATGTGCATGCTAATTCTCGAAGAGAGTAACTGATTTAATCCAAATTTTGCACATCGTAATATTTCTGCCAAACTTAGTTTGATGAGGAATATCGGTCCACACCTTCTAGTACATCCCCCATAAAATGATCAAAATTGTGCTAAAAATTAATTTCATAATATTATGAGAACGGATAGTCCGATTAGTAGAATTGTTCCATTGTTCTGGTACCTCCCCCCACAAAGGGTCAACATTTTCAATATTTATAAATAAAAAATACCAGACGAATGGAATGTCCGATTTGAATCAAACTGTTCACAACCTATTATATCTACCAAGTCCGAAGGTGAGACGCGTCTGTACCTCCCCCAAACAATGTCAATATTATATAAACTTGTACATTTTTGAAACGAATGGAATAACCGATTTGATCAACATCAAATTGAAACCGTATATATCTGTCGGCAATACCGACTGACACTTTCTACTGGTTATTTCTATATATCATACATATAGTCGGACGGGTAGACCATATGATACTCATACACATCTACCACTGAGGTCTAAGTTTCTGCGGACCTATATTCAGAGTCTGAGTAATAGCTCATCTGCGTCAACTTTTTCAATCATGTTTTACAAGATTAAAAATTTACTATACAAAATTCTAATTTTGCTATTTTAGACAAAAGAGTTTTGGTTTTGACCAATTTTTCAGTGGGTCAAACCGTTATTTATCATGACATCCATTCAAATTAGTTGGTCAGATCGCCTTCTCAGTGGAAAATTTGTGATGTTCGACTTATAGTTGTGCCTTCTGGAGTAACTAAATAACCAAACAAAAAAGTCTTCGGTCCATTTAATCCCCAAAAAATATAATCTGATCATCATCGCCATAAACGAAATATAAAGCTAAGCGCTACATTTCCGCCATCTAGTGTGGTAATATTAATACGAGACAATCTAAGAATACGAATACCTTTGTACGTATTAAAAAAACTCCTACTCCCAAGTACATACAACAATATAATTGATATCAATTTTAAGGTTAACCACTTCTCTTGGATATACTATCAACTTCTCGGTTCAATGGCCTTCAGGAGTACATAAACACGCCATAGAATACAAATTTTGTAATTTTTTCACATGACAGTATTGATATACTTGACCCGCAAAATAGTGACCGATCTTCATCAGAACATTTTGCTTATTCTATGGCCGGCCCTTTCTTTGTTAAAATGTCTAGAGTGACCAGAAAATCAGATGAAAATAATGTTTTTGGTCCCTGTCATCACCTAAATATTAACTGATGATTGCTAAAAACAATAAGGGGTTTCTTTGGCCCGAACTTACATGCAACATTTCATGAAGATTGGTCCATAACCTGTGGTCTGAATCGTATTTACAAATTATAATGTACAGGCGGACGGACACACAGGGCTAGATCGAATTATATCCCTATAACATAGTCGTGTAGAGTATGCAAATGCTATAACAAATTTCACATATCATTAAAATTTTTACATTATCGAGAGCATCTAAATTATCGAGTTACCACTGTATGACAAAAAAAAAACTACCAAACAGTTTCATTATAGGTTTAGCTAAATTATAGCAACAATCGCTCTAATAAATATAAATACATTGTTTATTCGCCCAATGGAAATTTTTAATTTTCCTTCATTTGTTTGTTTGTTTGCGGACCCCCTCTCTACGTCGAGTTTTATTTTGACAAACTCGCACATACATACAAACATGTACATAAATTCCATAGGCCCTCATGGAGGTGATCATCTTTGTCGTCAGTGCTGTCGTTAATGATGCCGATGGATGATTGTTCGCAATAGTATTCGGGACACAAACAACAACCAACTATCTGTCCGGTTCGCACTATTTAAATGGCTTGTGGAAATTTTATGTCACATAATATAATTATACATCATAAAATGTATTGTGGTGTTGGGTGTTATTTTGGAAGATTTTTTTTAATTTTTTATTTAATTTTTTACCCTAGAGGAAATATTATTGCAACAATTATTGACTTAAAATAGCGAATTATACGCCCGAATTTTTGACAAACAAATTCATTGAACTGCTCATATGAAAAATAAAGTTGATTATCAAAAAAATATTTCACCTCTGCCAGAGAGGAGGCGGCAAACAATTTATCATCACCTAAAAAAATATATGGGCGAATTTTAATTAATTTTCACGTGACTTCTTCCTCAATGGGTATTTGTGTTTGTTAGCAAAACAAACAAAAATCAAATCAAATCCCATAAAAAAGAAACTATACATTCCTACATATATACATACAAAAATGGGCTCGACTGTATTTTGCTTGCCAGTTAGGTTTGTCGCTGTCTATGTATGTTTGTATTGTGAACTTATCTATCCTCCACATTTGATTCTTTTCGTGTTAAAAATAGCAAAATATGAACAACAACAACAATAAAAATAAATAATAATTTAAAGTCTATGCACGCGAAATTTTCGGAGGTGAGATTTATTTATGTGACGTCAACCTATATGAACTTAGCGTCATAAAAGCTATTGACCACTTCGCCCAGATTTGATATCGTATGAAAATTTTGTATTGTGACGAAATTTGCAAAAACAAAAATATCATATCGATAGAAAATCTTACTAATCGTTTATGACTTAAATGTGAGTTTTTGATAATTATCGTGTATTTTATTTTAGGAGATAATTACTTATTTCACAATAGAGGAAAACATTTACGTCACGCGAATGTACAAACTCGGAAAAAGATTTTAGATGTTTAGATGATGATTTTCGAGTTTTGGTTTATTCTGAGGCTTAGTAGTATTCTGACCTGCTATAATTCCGTTTTAAATCAGTTTACAATCATTTCTAGAAAAGGCGGCCGAAAAGACCCATTCAAATAGTCGATTGAGGGTTAACGTATTAGACAAAAATATTCCTCACATTTATATAAGTAATATTGCCAATGGCACCATATACGTTAAATGTAAGGATTTCGAGAAATATTAATCCGAATATTTTCTAATCTCTCGGGAATGGGAGTCACGCCTTTTTGAGTTACCTGCCGACGTAAACTTTCAATATGCCGATACGCAAATCCTCCATTAAAAACAAGTAAAAACGATAATAAGTTCGGCCCAGCAGAACTGTGTATACCCTCCACCATGAGGATTACAGCCATAGGAGGAAAGGCATATTATGATAGGACCTTGGACGTAGCAAAAAATACATGAGAAAAAGATGATTGAAATTCTCAAAATATCTAACAGCGGGCTATCTTCAATATTAATAATTTCTGTTATTCCATGAGTATCCAAAATACAGTCAATTCGTTTGGAAACCATGTCTAAAATCCCAAAATATCGATTATTGGGGAGTACCGTTATATGTGGACTACCCTCAAACTTACACTGGTGGCCAAAACGAATGCAACTTAAATTGCAAGTTTAAAAAATTGCCGCATAACTTTTTATACCCTCCGCCATAGTATGGAGGGTATATTAGTTTTGTTTTTCCGTTTGTAACTCATCGAAATAATCATTTCCGACCCTATAAAGTATATATATTCTTGATCAGCGTAAAATTCTAAGACGATCTAAATATGCCCGTCTGTCGTAATCACTCTAGCGTCTAAACGAATTGAGATAGATCGCCAAAATTTTGTCTGCAGGCAGGTCAAGTTCGAATATGGGCTATACCGGTCCACGTTTAGGCATAGTTCCCATATAAGGATACCCCACAATTTTCGGTATTTTGGGGTTCTCGAGCGCGTTTTCAACCAAATTCGCTGAAATATTGTACATTGGGTTCTTTTCACCTCTTATGTCCCAAAATTCGACACCAAAAGTTTTAAGTATAGGTCCACTTTATCTGGTAGCCCCCATATAATGGTACCCCCAAAATTCTGTATTTTGTGGGGTTTATATCGCAGTTTTCGACCGAATTGGCTGATATAAAGTATTTTGAGTTCTTAGTTGATAGCAAAGCTATCCACTAAAAATAATAAATATAGGTAAATTTTTTCGGGTACCCCCCATGTTAGGTTACCCTCCAATTTTCGGCATTTTGGGGTTATTGAGCGCGGTTTTCAACCGAATTCGCTGTAATTTGGTATTTTGCAGTCGTATATGGTAACAAATCTCCCTACCAAAAATTATTAATATTCGCCCCTTTTTTGGTGTAGTCCCCATATAACCCCCTTTTTTATATTAAAATAGTTATCTGATTTTTTCCGCGTTTTTTGTTTGGTTCTACGACACTGTTGTAAACATTTCACCTGCAGAGGATAGCGAGGTAAAAAAATTAGAACGTAAGGTTTGATAATGAACTTTAGCCCCATTTAGACCTAGCCCCTGTTTGGAGGTTCCAGAAGGAGTGGACCTATATTACCCATCTTCCAACTTGAACTAAGTTTGGAAGAAATAATAAGATGGGCAAAGTTTGGATGAAAACTAAATTTTTTGAAAGAAACATGGTGTGCAGAACCAATATATCGATGAGGCACATTTTCACCGCGTTAAAGTGTATACACCCTTATTAGCCACAAGACTGAGGGTATAATCCATTAAAAATTTTTATACAGTCGAATTCAGTTAAGCGAAAACGACTAATTTCACAAAATCTTTTTCTCTTAAGCAGGATTTTTAATTAAAAGAACTTCGGATAAGCGAAACACGTTGCGCTTAAACGAAGTTTTCAATCAATATCAGAAAAATCGCGAAATTTCTAAATCATATTATAAAATGACTTGAGTAAGAACTTCTTTTTTCGTAGACAATTGCTTGGGTGGTTGGAAAAATGTGCAACATAACTTTAGGGTTGCACATACAAATTTTAATGAATTTCGTCGCCCTTACAAAAATGATATTTTTCTCGTAAACAATGCTCGTTTCATATATATTTCTGTTTTTGCAACAAAAAAGTCGTTCTCTTATACAGATTTTCAATTAACCGGTTTTTCCTTTAAGCAAAGTAAAGTATTTGAAAATTTATCCGAAATATTAGTATAAAATTTTTATTTTCAATTAACCGATTTTTTCGATAAACCGACGTTCGCTTATCCGAATTCGACTGTAATGATTTACATAATCCGTTTTTAGAAATGTCGGTATAGGTCCACTTTATGGTATTTTCCCTATATTTTCATTTCAAGTACCTGTCAGTATATCTATGGTGGAGGGTATCCGAACTTAACGCTTTTTCACTTGTATATATTAAAATGGTTACGGGTTTGTACTCGGAATTGTCCGTTTATACAATTTATCCATCTGTTATAATCAATCTTCCGTTGGAGAATATCGAGATAAAAACTAGAAGGTGAGGTTCTAGAATTGCTATATCGGCCCGCATTTTGGCCCAGCCCCTATATAAAACCACCTACCGATTTAATATTTAGCGTGAAGGGAGTTTGTGAGATACAAAACTAAATCTGTAAGGAAAGTAGTAAAGTCGGCTGGGATAGACTATATAATACCCTTCACCTCTAGGGGTATATTAAACAGATGTATCCTAACAGCCATCGTATTTTTGAGGGACCATTAACATGAAACTGGGTGAACTAAAATATGTTATCTTTATCTAAATGTGAACCGACTTATCCGTTGAGCTGTGCCTGTACTTCTACAAAACGCAACTACGTCATTCTATGCTCAATTTTGTACGTTGTGCAAAATTGCGTGTCAATCTGACAAACATTAGGAGATTGGTGCACCATTTTCTTAAATCTATGCAAGCTATATCCAAATATGAATCGATTTCAACGAAACTTGTCACAGGATATGTTATACTAATTTCAGTATGTTTTGTTCCAATCGGTCATAATCGGACGATAATATATATGGGAGCTGTATCCAAATCTGTACAGATTTCAACAAAACTTTACACACGTTAAGTTATAGTACCTTGAGTACATTTTGCAAAATTTTGTCCCAATCGGCTTAACTATGGGTCTTTATTGGACTATTTACCTAAAATCAGACGAACCTATGGTTTGCAACAATCGATTGGTAGAATTGTCGTTATAGGTCCACTTTTTGGTATCTTCCCCATATTTTCATTTCACGTAACTGCCAGTACTCCTATGGTGGAGGGTATCCAAAGTTCGGCCCCGCCGAACTTAAAGCTTTTTCACTTCAATACACTAAGTCCAACGTTTTTTTAGCAATTCTATTCCTTGATTAAAATAGTTTTCCTCAAGGTCTTCAAAATAGTGGTTTACAACTGTAATTGCATCTTCATTTGAGGTAAAACGCTTGCCAGGAAGGATTTTTTTAGATTTGGGGACAGGAAAAAGTCACTGTGAGCTAAATCAGGAGAATAAGGTGGATGGTCAAGCAACTCGTACTTTAATTCGTTGATTTTAACCATTGTTAAAATACTCTTGTGCTCTGGTGCGTTGACTTGATGAAAAATATTTTTTTCGTGTTGTAAGCCATGACGTTTTTTCTTATATTTATACATTTAATTGCTCCAAAAGGTTGCAATAGTAATCTGAATTTATTCGTTTACCCTTTTTGCAGATAGTCTATCAATAAAATACCTTTGAAGTCTCCAAAAACAAAAAAAGCCATAACCTTACCTTATGAAACGGCGTTTAAAATATTTCGAAATATTTCCAAACAAACTTATGCGTATTCGATCGACTGTTAACAATTGCGCCTCCCATCTCGCAGAAAGCTTTTCATCTGTAGTTATTCATGCAAAATATAAATGGACTCGGTTATTTAAGATGCCCATGATATTAGCACATTGTTGCTGTTTTTGGACGTCCACTACGTGGTTCATTTTCAATGCTTGTATATGAAGGAGCACTATCACCTAACCCATTCACCATATCATTATGAATTCTTTGTTCCGATAAACCTGTTATATGTTAGTATTTAATGACAGCACGCATTTCTAATTTTCCCATTGGCTAAGAAGTTTCCGAACTGCCCTCGTATTGTAATATTGTTTAGTATGTCAAAAATGTTACCTGGAGTGTGGGTGACTTTTGACCAAAAACAGCGGTGTTTGGAGACAATTAACCTGGATCTACCTCATCTACCTCATCAATAATCTAACTTGGCAGTTCTATCAACAGTCATCTAAGAGGAATGCACGAAATGAAATCGTTCCAAATCGTGGGAAGAAGTAACATTCAAGTTTTAAAATGTTACTGTTCGGGAGTTAAGTTGTCAACGAATGGCTTTTACAAATTTATATTAAAAAAAATAAAATGTCTAAATGATTTTTGTTTTTATTTTCGTGCAATAAAAACATGTTTATCTAAAACACAACATATGGACATACATACATTTGTGTATTAGTAAGTGGAAACTTCCGAATATTTTTTGTTTGTAAATTGTTATAACTTTAACACATTCACTGTGATAAGTAATGGTCACCTTTTTATTACCATTTTTTATCGAATTTTACTTCATTTTAGATATGAGCATGGCATTTTTTTTATTATATTTGGGTAATTAGCTATAAATAAAAAAGCGAACCGACAAAACGCAAACTATAATGCAGAGTAGCAGCTATTGAATTTGTAGCTTACTTTTTTTTATCAAAACGTCCATATTCGAAATTCAATTAATAACGCTTGATAGTATACACGCGGCCCATAAAATTATGACCATTGTACTTTTGTCATAAATCCCCCGCAAAAGAATATAAAAGAAAGGCAAAGCAAAATGTTTATAAAAAGTATGTATGTATTTTTGTGATGGAAGCATGGAACCACACCGCATAGATGAATGGGGGGTGGCCGTACTAAGTGCTATTCGATGTCTAGACTTTTTAGTTATTTCTCTCATTTGAGAATTTATGTTGTTTATTTCATTTCCTATGTAAACAAATCATAATTGAATGAATGAATCCGGTTAATGGAAAATATACCACGAAGATAACATTTTCCATTGTTCGATATGCTAACTTATCACAATATAATTAATTTTCTGATTTGTATACCCCCAGCTTGAATGGATTTAGCCCATTTTATAGAAAAAACGTTGTTAGTAAATTTCCAAAGTAAATTGGTATCGACTATATTATAGCCATCACTCTGTATTATATACGATCTTATGTGGAAAGTGTTTTATTGATTGGGCCGACATATACCTTCAGTGAAACATTGACAAAAAATTGGGACAAAAAATAATACCTATCTTCGAGAAATTTAAATATAAACTTATTTCTATTATATTCTGCAAGGAGGGTGACTTTTGACGAAAAACCCCATGTAGAGTTAATTATTCAGAGTAGTCTTTTGAGATGATCGACCTTGATGAAAGATGGTTCCACACTTGAACTCCGAAGTTTAATCGACAAACATTCGACAAACATGAACCGAACCGAGGTGTGTTAGAGAGGTTAACGTATTCCGCCGATGATGCTAAAAACAAATATCTTGGATACGCCATGTGAGTTGTCTTTACGTTGCAGGCATTGAACCCTGAACATCCTTCGATCTACACACATACGTTAAACCCGTGGATCCCTAATATTGAAAGAATGGCCAAATACCGAGGAACATTCAACCTGGAACATTCAAATAACTAAAATCGGATTGTTGGTGATATGTCAATACACTGATCCCTGTTCAAAATGTTCTTCGTCGCCGAATTTCAACTGTGAGACATTTCAAACTGTGCAAAATTACAGATAATTAATTCAACAAAGACACGGATAAAAAATAAATAATATTAAAACCAGTATGAAAATAGCATAAGTCGGATTTTATGATACCATTCACCACTTCAGATACATACAGAGATGCTCATACGTACAATATCCTGTAGCATCGTTAGAGGACCAAATTATATATGGAAACTACAACTAAGTACGATATCACCAAAACTCACATTAATACCCCATACAAAAGTTCGTTTGAATCGGACAAACTTTAGATGTTTGGTGTACCATATGCATAAAATCGGTTGAAAATGTATTGGGCTGGATAAAAAGAAATCCATTGGGAAAATGTCGATAAAATCGGAGATATGATCGAAGTTGACCGGCATGTTAGCAGACGTAATATCGCCCAGGATCGAAAAATCGACCATGGATTCAAAAGGAAGCTTGATGTTTGGGTGCCACATCAATTAACGGAAAAGCAGAATGAATTGAATTTCCATCTGCGAAGCCTTGGCCAAACGGAATGAAATAGACCCATTTCTTGAACGGATGGTGACTGGAGCTTGGTGTGGAAGTTTTAATGCACCCGCCCTACAGTCCGGACTTGGCACCAAGCGATTATCATCTGTTCTTGCATTGCAAAATTTCTTTAATGATAAACAAGTGAAAAAGTGTTACGTTCGGCCGGGCCGAACTTTGGATACCCTCCACCATAGTTATATTGACAGGTACTAGAAATGAAAATATAGGGAACATACCAAAAAGTGGACCTATACCGAAATTTTTTAAAAAGGGATTATGTAAACCATAATAAAAATTTTAGAAATTTTTAAAGGATAATTATACCCTCAGCCTTATGGCTAATGAGGGTGTATACACTTTACACGGTTAAAATGTGGCTCATAGAAATATTGGTTCTAGACCCCATGTTTCTTTGGACCGAATACGTTTCAGAAAATTTAGATTTCATCCGAACTTTGCCCATCTTATTATTTCTTCCAAGCTTAGTTCAAATTCGAAGATGGGGAATATCGGTCCACTCCATCTGGAATCCAATCAGGGGCTAGGGATAGAGATTTTGTTACCATATACGACTACAAAATACTAAATTGCAGCAAATTCGGTTGAAAAACGCGCTCAAGAACACCAAAATACCGAAAATTGGGGGTACCTTTATATGGGGGCTATCCGAAAAAATGGACCTATATTCATAATATTTTGTGGGGAGATTTGGAACCGATTAAGAACCCAATGTACGAAATTTCAGCGTATTCGGTTGAAAAACGCGCTTAAGAACCCCAAAATACCGAAAATTGGGGGGTACCCGTATATGGGGGATATCCGAAAAAATTGACCTATATTTATAATGTTTTTCTGGAGAGATTTGGTAGCTATTAAGAACCCAATGTATTAAATTTCAGCGTATTCGGTTGAAAAACGTGCTCAAGAACCCCAAAATACCGAAAATTAGGGGGGTACCCTTATATAGGGGATATCCGAAAAAATTGACATATATTTATAATTTTATGTGGAGAGATTTGGTACCTATTAAGAACTCGATATACTAAATTACAGCCAATTCGGTGGAAATATACAATTAAAACCCCCAAAATACTGAAAATTATATGGGGGCTACCAGAAAAAGTGGACCTATATTTATAATTTTTTGTATGGACATTTAGTACCCAATAAGAACCCAATGTACAAAATGTCAGCGTATTCGGTTGAAAAACGCGCCCAAGAACCCCAAAATACCGAAAATGGGGGGGGGGGGGTACTGTTATATGGGAGCTATGCATAAACGTGGACCGATATATCCCATCTTCGAACTTGAACTGCCTGCAGACAAAAGACAACCCTATGCAAAATTTCAGCACCCTATCTCAATTCCTTCAGAAGATAGCGTGATTACAACAGACGGACGGACATGGCGTCTTAGGACATCGTCTTAGAATTTCACCCTGATCAAGAATATATATACTTTATAGGGTCGGAAATGAATATTTCGAGTCATATTTTATATATATATATATATATATATATATGGGCAATATTGCCAATTTTTTAATATTCCATTTTCAAAAAATCGGCTTTTTTGCTTTTGTGGCACATCAATGATTTTTGGTACACATATAGAGAAAAATGTTCTGACTCCGAAACCGTTCGCGATCAAATTTTTGGTTGATGCGCGCAAAAGTTATCGAGGTTTTAATTTTGGGCATAAGAATAAAATCTTAAAATTACGACGTTTATTGTATTGACCAAAAACGTTGATATATATCTTGCTCCATACAATAAGAATATGCACATATTATAATAATCGCGAAAAAGTTGCACATCTTCGCGAAATATGAGAAAAATAATAAAAATATAGGAGATTACGTCAATATTTTCATTATATTAATGACATACACACACCTAAAAATTAATTATAAAATATCTGCGTAATCTAAAGACCACGATGAATCAAATGATATCAAAATCACACAAGTCCGTGTAGCGGTTTGTAAATTACAGCGACAACAAAACAAGATATTAAGGAAAAATATTTGTTTTTGGTTCGAAAAAATATTGTCATCATATTTATTTTTTGAATTTTATACAAGAACTTTCAGAAAAAAATGTTGGGGTTATTCTGCTATTTTACCCAAATTTCGCCGAAAAATTTACATATATATAATAATAATCACTTTTTGTGTATAAGTATACTCCTTGCGGATTATGCCAAGACCCTCTCGATAAATCTTGGGGTTCTATAAATAGGAACAAATCTTAAAATTAAATAATATTATGAAATACACATTTTAAATTGCGTGTAAATCGCGTAATTCTCAAAATCATTTGATGCGCATGCGGTTTCCAGGAAGTACTGAAGTTTATCTTCCAATCCATATATATTTTGCGAAATTTAATTTGACGGCTAAGATGTGCCGCACGTTATATTGAAGTACCCAAAAAAATCGTAAAACGCGAATAATTTCCGAAAACTCCATATGCCATTAACGCGCATCCGATTTCGGTTTGCACTCTAAAAAAATACATCGATCTATACCGATTTCAATGTGGTCCATTAAGGACCATGGATGTGCCAGCTCACACTATTTTTGAGATAAATTGCGTCTAAATCGCGTAATTCTCAAAATCATTTGATGCGCATACGGTTTCAAGGAAGTGCTGAAGGTTATCTTCTAATCCATATATATTTTGCGAAATTTCATTTGACGGCTAAGATGTGCCGCACGTTACATTGAAGTACCCAAAACATCGTAAAACGCGAATAATTTCCGAAAACTCCATATGCCATTAACGCGCATCCGATTTCGGTGTGCACCCTAAAAAAATACATCGATCTATACCGATTTCAGTGTGGTCCATTAAGAACCATGGATGTGCCATCAAAATCTATTTTTGAGATAAATTGCGTACATCTCTCTTTCGGCTGAAGTTTTTAAAGTTTTCTTTTCGAAAAAGATCAAAATCCGTAAGAGGTCATTTATTGAAGCGGAAATGATACACAGAAAACGCAAATAAATCCGCGATATTTTCAAAAACATTTTTTGCCAAATTTCGTGTTTTTGGAAGGCCAGTTCCCGCCGTTCTAGTAGATGGATTTTCACGAAGAAGATTTTATATCATCCGAAACGTAAAAAACCTTATTGATCGCGGGTACCCATATCATTCAGTTGACAGATCTAAAAATTTGGCCCGAAAAATAGGTTTTTTAGAAATTTGATCGCACAAAATTCGTACCTTCTGATGAGTATTACTCTGAAGCTGTGCATACTACATACACAAAATACATATCAAATGACGCAGATTCGCGACTATAATAATCTTATAATCGATTTTTATAAATTCATGTTTGAGTATTAAAACTAGAAGTAAAAATAAAAAAACACTCAAAATCGAGCTTCAAAATGTCAGCATCATTTAATGATAAATGCAGTGAAAATTTTGAAAAATGATCTATAAGGGGCGTAGTCCCCATTTTGTTGGCTTCTAGTTTTATTTTGACACGAAGACCGTGCAATGAGTGGCTTAGTCACAAATCGATAGAGAACATAAAAAAACGGGCTCGCCTCAACGTGTTTTTACACATTTTTTTACATTAAAGTAGACACAGCTTCCACCAAAATAAAGTTTGGAGGTCAATATCATAAACAGTTTGCAACGACAGATCAATTAACCCAAAACTATTCACTTTTTTTCATATACTTAAGTAGTTCCCGAGTTATAAAGGGGTGAACCTCCGCTTCAGCTATGTTAAAAAATTGGCAATATTGCCCATATAAAAATTGGTATCTAGGGATGATTGTGAAAATCGACTACTACAGTTTTTTGCAAATAGAGAGCAGGACTGCTATAAGAGAAGCATGAAGTTACCTTTGAAGTGGTAACAAATCATACAACAAAACGGTGCATATCTTGCCCAAATCGGACATTCTGAAGTTTATTATTTTGGCAAGTAGTTTATTATTTCAAGGTGGCTTTAGAAAATATTGTTTATTCCCTATATAAAGATCCCTCGCCTCATGACCTCGGAAGTTTTGGCTACAAGTAACCCTCAGTACAGTGAAGGGTATTTACTTGTTTCATTTTCGAAAATATTCACCGATCATCATCGGTTAGGTTATTCATTGTCCTGTCCTGGGTTAAATTAAAATTTAAATTTCGTGATTGTAACCTCCAGAACTACAATAAAAATTACCGAAAATACCAGTTGATCCCCTAAATATTAGCCGATTTCTTACAATATTGTTATGTAAGAAGGTATATGTAAAATCCAATAAAACGAATTGGAAAAATTAATTGGTGGTGACCAGAGATGGCCTGCCAGAAACACTGACGTTAATGACATACATTTCCGACGTATAATACATACGTCAGAAACGTCGGAAACCTACCCAAATCCATTAGTGTTTTGACAAAATAGCTATTTCCATTAATCAATTTGGAAATTACGTATGCGTTACTCGAATTAATATAAAATTTCAAAATTTTCTTCTCAAAAAAATGTAGAAATTTTTATCAGTTCTAGTAAGGAATAGTCAGATATATGTAAAAATAATATATATTCATGAAAATAACTGTATATACTGATAATATTGAAATAAATGACGTTTACTACATTTATTACATTTTATACAGGTATATGATGTTTTCGACGTTTACACCTTTTTGACAGTCGAAACCCCTAAAATTCGTCACACGGACCATCCCTGGTGGTGACAAAGAATATAATTTCTTAATTCAGTTAATAGAACCATAACGCTAACTGACGTTAACTTCAATACAGTGTGTATTTTTCCCCAAACCTAATGTTGGCCAAGGTCGCACCACCACCCTTCACTTTCCCAAACAGTTGTTGATTTTAAAATCGCACACTTTGAAATGAAATCGAAAAGTAAATGTTATTGTATTTGGCATAGAATTTATTCAATATAATTTGTTATTCTTGTTTCATGTTGGTATATAATGTTGTAGCAAACTACACTTATCAGCAGCTACATACAATTCATAATCATTCTGTAAAATTCTCGCCCATTCGAATTTTGAAAGTAGACAACCACGTGGTTGTCGCTTTTGTTTGAAACGAAAAATATTGAATTTCGTATTCCGCACTTGGTCTGATGAATATTTACGTTGACACTATCGTTGCTGCTATTGTTGTCGTTGTTTTAATTTTATACAAACAATCATCCAGCAAGAGAATGGGAGTGAGTCTCAGCTGTTGGTTGGTTGGCTATTGTCAATGTCATCCACAGTTCGTCGCAGCTGATGTTCTGACTTCAAAATCGCTTTGTTTTGTTTGGATTTATTTTCTCATTGACAATATTTTTCACTTTAAACTAAAATCCCATTTTGTTTTGTTTTCGACCAATTTGAAGTGTTACTAAATGGTATTAATTATTATTTTTGTTATTGTTGTTGTTGCTGCTGCTTAAGTGTTTTTGATAGAGCCAAACAGCTGAGGCAAAGGCTTAACAAATATTCTTGATAGGTTTGACAGAGACATTTCTTTTGAATTTACTACGGGGGGTTACGATAATGGTGATGATTAATATCAAAAAGACATTTAAATAAAGAAAAAATCTATACAAGTAATCACATCATTACATTATATGACATTTCCATTAAAGTGTGAGTAATTTATAGAAAAATATTTTGAAAAAAAATTAAATCTTACAATATGAACCCTGGATATTATTATTAAAGAGAAACATGACCTTTACTTTAAAGGCGAAGTTTTTGTGTAGTTAAGATAGGCAAATAGACATAATTTGATTTTGAAATATGTTTTTGGAATTTAATTTTTTATACCCTAACGAAATAATCGTAATCATGATAGACATCGAAATATTTGAGATAGAGCTCTGACACTTTGCACAGACATTTGAAGCACCTCTAGGAAGTTTGATATTGCAAATGGTATATATCGATCCACATTTTGGCATAGCTCACAAATAATGGTACGCCCAATATTTGGTATTTTTTGGATATTCTGCAAAATTTTGCAATTTTTAGTGCATTACCAACCCTACCAACAAGTAAAAAGGTGCCATTGGGTGTAGCCGACAGCCTATGGTTTGGGGAGGTCTCCGGAGTTACACAAAGGGTATTTTTTATTCGCTTCTTAAAAGGTAGGGGAGACTGGGGCACCTTTGGCATTCTCGTTTTCGATATGAAGCTCTTTCCGTACAAATAACAAAAAAAAAAAAAAAAAAAAAAACAGTAAGGAAAAAAACAGTAGTAAGGTCGGACGGGGCCGACTATATGATACCCTTCACCACTATGGATAAATTATAAATTAAATTTCTGGTAGCCCCCATATAACAGTACCCCCCAATTTACGGTTTTTAGCGGGTTTTAGGCGCGTTTTTAAACCGAATTTGGTGAAATTTGGTACAATGGTTTCTTATTGGGTAAATCGACTTCAAACAAATATCAATAGGTCATCCTTGGGGCTATGTCTGTTTGATGCTAAATTTTGTACGTTGTGCAAAATTTGATGTCAATCTGATTAATGTCAATCTGATTGATGCCCAATTTACTTAAAATCAGGCGAAAATTCGTGTATAAAACTTTTAATTTTTTAGGGCAGTATTTTTAAAACGTATTTAATTACAATGTGCATTCCTATAAAAATAATTAAAAATATAATGTTTTAGAAGATTGATAGAATTAAATGAAAAAACTATAAAAAGTACCTTCGGGGTAAATTCGGCAGTTTGATGTGGGGCACATTTGGCCATATACAGATAGTGCTATATTATTTTCATAGAATGGTTTTGAGTTTGTCTTTAAAAATATTCCTTTAATATGATTCCAAAGTACACAACAAGTACCAAACGTGTTTGTTTTGACGAAAATGTGATAGAAAATCCCTATTTCTGATGGTGTGTGTGACCTTGAGACGTCAACGTCCACCGCTAGAAAATGTAGCCTTAAAAGTCAAACATTGAGTCGCATATTAAAACAGACTAGAACCTTTAGAGGATTTGAATTTCAACCAGACTGATAGCGGTGATAATTACCAGGCTATGCCTATGGTGCCGAATATGCCCCATCAAATGCCGAAGCTACCCCGGGTAGGGGCACATTCGGCGAATTTGACTTTTTTACAAAACTGTAAAAATGTTTAGCTAATACTAATTTGTAATATGTTTTTGGTACTAGCTTTTATAATTAAGTATCAGAAGACAATAATCAGCCATGAAGTTTTTATATCTGTTGAATAAGTACTGAGATATAGAGCTCTAAACAAAAAGTGCCGAAGGTGCCCCAGTCTCCCCTATATATTTTTATGGATTTAATGTTGATCAAATCTGTTATTCAATTAAATTCAAATTATATTTACAAGTTCATGAAATATTGACCCTTTGTGGGGAGGAACCAGAAAGAGAGGGCCGACGGGTACCAACTTCTGACTTGATCTAGGCTTGGTAACGATAGTAGGTTTTGCAAAGTTTTATTCAAATATCACATTCCTGTCGTCCAATATTGTATTTATAAATATTGAAACTTTTGGCCATTTGTGGGGGAGGTACCAGAAGTAGTCACAGGTTAGGTTATACTAATTTCAGTACGTTTTGTTCCTATCGGCCATATATTGGTTCCTTGGTGAGTCAATTACTTAAAATCAATCGATAATATATAATATATAAATCTGGACCAATTTTCACGAAACTTGGCAAACATCACTCTAGGCTCAATTCAGTACGTCGTGCCAAATTTCGTGCAAATCGAAAGATATATAGGGACTTTGGTGCACCATTTACATAAAATCGGACGAAACTATATATGGGAGCCATATCTAAATCTGGACCGATTTTCAGGAAACATCGCAGACGTCACTCTAGGCTTAATTCAATACGTCATGCCAAATTTCGTGCAAATCGAAAGATATATAGGGACTTTGGTGCACCATTTACATAAAATCGGACGAAACTATATATGGGAGCTATATCTAAATCTGAACCGATTTTCATGAAACTTGGCAGACGTCTCTCTTGGTTCAATTCAGTACGCTACGCCAAATTTAGTGCAAATCGAAAGATATATAGGGCCTTTGGTGCACCATTTACATAAAATCGGACGAAACTATATATGGGAGCTATATCTAAATCTGGACCGATTTTCCCGAAACTCACCACTCATCATTCTAGACTCAATTCAGTACGCTGTGTCAAATTTCGTGCAAATCGAAAGATATATAGGGACTTTGGGGCACCATTTACCTTAAATCGGACGAAAATATATATGGGAGCTATATCTAAATCTGAACCGATTTTTCCCAATTTCAATAGGGTTCGTCCTTGGGCCAAATAAATGAGCTGTGCCAAATTTCACCCAATTCGAATCAAAACTGCGACCTGTACTTTGTTTACAATTTAACATGGACGGACGGACAGACGGACATGCATAAATCGACTCAGAAAGTGATTCTATGCATATTTTAAAAAGGAACCATGGGTCTATCTCGATTATTTTTGCCTGTTACAAACATATGCACAAAGACATAATACCCTGTGTGTGATTTTTGGTACATAGTTACAAAATATGCTGATTCGAAATATGTTCGCGTTCACAAATTCGGATGGTGCACACAAAAGTTATAGCGGTTTTAAACCTTGTATTTTAATTATAAATAAAATGAATTCCTAGTTATTGTAATTCGCGTATTTCTTCACAAATGGATAAACACATTGATTTTCTTTGCTGTACTAGTCAAATCACATTGAAATACGGTTTAATAGTCGCGAAAAACAAACAAAAGCATGAAGACATATGAAAATAGAATAACTTAATTTTTTAATTAAGACAAAACGTTTTATTTGAATTTTCGATTTTTTTAGTATGGCTAAGGGAATACGGTTTTGCCCTAATCTTCTAAAATATACTACGCTTTCTTCTGCAAATTGTTTTGAGTTGATTGTTAAATATCGGTAGATTCATCTGATAAGAGTTTCGGCATTTACAATACATAAAAATGGTCAATATTGAAAAGCTGTTGTTGCGCATGCGGTTTTCGTATAAACCGAATCAATCTCTTCCAATAATTATGCATTCTTCGAGATTTTATTTAGCGGCCAAAGTGTGCAGCTCGATGCACTTTACTATGCGAAAACCGTAAAATCAGATTTCAGTAAGCTCCTATGGAAATACACAAAAGTACAACCATTTTTAAAGAATTGGTTAAGAACCGTGCCACCACAATCAATTTTGGATGAAATAGGCATATTATTCGCGTAGCCGTGTATTTTTACAGAGATTTGCGAATATGAAATACAAGCCGGAATGTATGTAAAATCAATTCGAAGAAAATCGCGATTATTTACGCGAATTAGTCAAAATAACTTTTTGCAGCTTTTCCCACATTCAAGGTACCTATAGTCGCCGTTTTATTGGGCGGAATCGAACATTGAATTGAGCTCATTAGATTCGGCACGTAAAAAACTAAAATCACGCTGGTTTCAACGGCATTTAAGTGGACCTTCTTAAATTTAGACTCAAAAAATAGGTTTTTTATAAAAGTTTACGAACCAAATTTTCGTCTTTGAAATGCAATTGGAAAGAAGCTACGATGAGCACATGAGATGCCAAAAAAAAAAAAAAAAAAATACCGTGGCACATATTTAGGGCGTGAACGATTGCAGGAATTTTAAATGTGTTTAAATGTGTACATTTGACCGTTCTGATTATAAGAAAAATTAAAAAAAAACACAGAAAATCCGGCTTCAATATGTCAGCATCCTTTTTGGGTAGATGCAGTGATTATATCGAAAAATCATACATTAGAACCATATTGTCCATGGCGTATTCTGCATCTTATTCACTGATCACATGTGCGTGCGTTGTGTAGTTTAGCCACAAATCAGGAAGGAACTCAAAAAAAATCGTTGGCTTCAACAAATTTTTACCCACTTTTTACGGATGAGGTTATACATATACAATATACACAACAGTACTCAGAGATGATCCATCGGAAATAATGAGGTAAATTACATAAATATATAATTTTGCATTCGTCGCAAAGTGACGACACATAGCAGTGGGAAATTTATTGCAGTTGTTCTGCAAATGCCTTGTTTACCACGAAGTCAGCGCCAACAAACTTCTCATTGAGATCGTATCGCTGGTAACGCAAGAACTTCGATTTGTTACAAGAGACATTTGGGAATAAATAGCTTATTATACAGGTATATGACGTTTTCGACGTTTACATTTTTTTAATAGTCGAAAACCTAACAATTCGTCACACGGGCTATCCCTGAAAATACTCCCATTATTTGGTATTTTAGACACGTTTTCTAGGCGAAGAGGCCCAATTATTCGTTATTTTTGCGGCACATTTTCAACCTAATCAGCTGCAATTTAGAAATTTGAATTCCCACTGGTTAGAAAATTTCCCTACATTAACAGTATTGGTCCAATTTTTAGGATATTTGTCCCCCATTATTTAGATTGGAAATTATGGGCGGGATTGGCTCTAACTTAGTTCACATTAGTTGACACCCAATCTTTTTGCCAAAAAAATTCCCGTAGCACATATTTAGGGCGTGAACGATTGCAGGAATTTTAAATGTGTTTAAATGTGTACATTTAAATATGGTAGTTTTATGCAACAATTTCCGGTCTAACACCTTCTGGAAACTATATACGATTGTTTAATTTGAGTGGATGTGAGTATTTACGCCATAAAACAAAAATTTGATCACGTTACGTTTTCGTTGATTTGACCCTCGGAATATTGGCCGATCATAATCTAAACAGCCGTTCCATGTTTTTGGTCAGAGTGGGGTAATAGTAATACTAAACAATATCATACCACAAACCGAGTACATAGAAGAATATAATAGGTTTCAATTTACAGGTCAACTTCTCCTCTGGGGTTTATGTCCTTCAGGCCAGAACCCAAACTACATGCAAAATTTCGTGAAGATTGGACCATAATTGTAGCCTGTATCGTGTTTACAAATTATAATGGACAGACGACGGGCACACATGTCTAGATCGACTCAGCTAGTCGAGAAATGACGAACGGTATACTTCAAGGTGGGTCTAAGAACCATATTTCGCGGCGTTAAAAACTCTTGGGCCTACACAAAGCTATAATACCCTGAATACATAGTTGTGTAGGGTATAATTAAATGTCTCTCTTTCCCTTAACTTTAATGGAAAGGAGTAGATACCATAACAGCACCCAAAGTGGAATTTATACCAATGCTTGTTAAGGTTTGTAACTTTACACATATATAATTGAAGATTTAAAATAGAAGAAAAATAATTTACAAAAAATTTTTGTTATTGGTTTTTGTAATTAAAGAAAAATCCTTATTTTTGATGGCGGGCATGATAACTCCTCACTGCAACATCGGAATCCGAAAATTCCAACGGTGTTAGAAAGAGTACATATCTGGCTCTCGTATGAACTACGATTATTGACTTCGCTCTAAAATTAACAAAATGGCGGACCTTTGAAAAAAATATTTTTGGAAAATTGCCGATTTTTGACCAAAAACCAAGTTAAAAAATAAGGAAGATCTTCACCGATTGGCTTTATCCTAGTTCATACGATAGCTATACACTCACAGAGAAACGTGTAAAAATTTGAAATCGATTGGGTTATTAGTTTTTGAGTTATCGTGCCCGCCATTCGCAAAAAAATGTTTAGAGAAAAACGCGTTTAAAGTTTGAGAAGCCATTCAGCCGTCATTTGATGCTGACACAATAAATCGGCTATATCTTCAAGAGTTCTTGAGATTTTCATTTGAAATTTTGTAGGGACATTCTTTAATCAGTGTAGATTCGAATTAAATCAACAAAATTTTTTTTTGGGGGGGGGGGTCCGCTTAAACTAAACATATCAGCATTTTTATACCCTTTACCACACTGTAGTACAGGGTATTGTATCTTTGTGTATATGTTTGTAGCAGACAAAAGGAAGCATGGTTCATTTTGTCAATTGGCATAAAGTCATTTTCTGAGTCCATTTATGCATGTTCGTTTGACCGACCGTCCATGTATTTTTATGAGCAAAGTAAAGGTCATATTTATGATCTGAATTGGATTACATTTGGCACAGCTCATTTATTTGACCCAAGGACGAACCCTATTGAAATTGGAGAGAATCCTTTCAGGCATGTGTATGGATTGATGTTATTCGGTTCACTTATACATAAAGATTACATATTGAAGTTCGTTCAATTTCATGTCAAAGTTCCGTCGAAAGGGCGACGCACGCGACTCCCAATGTTATAAAATGTTACTGGTATAAATCTAAAAATCTCCAGATTGAAAATATATAAAGTTTTATTGGCTCTAGCTGAAATGGATGTTTGCCATAAAAATTGGATTCCTGGCCCATAGTGCGCAGTGCAACATTTAATCTCAATCGGACAAACAACTATTGTGGAATCTAACGATATATACATATGTAAGAACTATATCTAAATCGGAACCGATTTTTACCAATTTCTATACTGTTTGACCTTGGACTAAATAACTGAGTTGTGAAAATTTAATTTCATTCGGATCATAAATGCCACTTGTAGTTTTTTTTTAATAATCTCTCTCAGAAAAATACCTATGGGTATGTAACTATGGGTATGTACCCTGTACCGCAGTGAGTTATAAAAACGAAGTAATTCACAATATCTCATATTTGCTGCGTACGCATGTACTTTGTCGAAAAAAATACTTTAATTTTTGCCCCCACAAGATGACAGCACTTGTCATTTCATATTTATTAACCCGCCACTTCTAGGTCACACTTAAAATGCTGCTATTCTCAAGAATAGACGGACGTATATTCGTACGTACCGTATAATAGTGCGTAGATGAAATGGAAGACGATGCTGTTGTTGATGGAAATGATACCTTTGGATAAACACAACACTCATGACACGGTTGTAGTAAATATTTCATAAAATATTCATATGCGAGTACCTGAACTAGAAATTGTTTCTTTCGTAGAAGAGAAACCGCACATTGCCGTAGCACTACAGCCAAGGGGCCTTTTGACATAGTGCGTACATTATAAAGGTTTATTCATTTTGTGGTTTCAAAACTATGAGACTGGAATTCGTCATTTGACAAATTTCGAATTATCCTCATGTGGAAAGCAAAATATTACACCAGGAGATATCAACGTTTTCCAATATATTTTCTTTCCTAATTTCCAGTCCACAAATAATGAGTCCGCCACTGCTAGACCACTTGCATCAATTTAAGTAATGCGTGCAAGAATGTCACATACAACGCGTAAGTGTGTGTTAGTACCTGTATCTGAAGTGGCCACTTGTACACATGTTTACATCGCGCTATACCACAGTTGCTGTTGGTATTGTTCCATCTTTACAGTAAAAGGGGTGCATATTTAAATTACATGGGAGCACAAGTGAGTTTTCATTCATACTTGTTCGGCGCTGTTGTTGTTGTTATTATTTTCTCCATCGTTGCATAGGGTTGTAATCACAATTCGGTGCGGTTGAATAAATTTGACATTTGAATTTTCTCAGCGGGATTTAATTACAAAACTAACAAATTGCGATGTCGTCTCTATGGTGAAGATTGATTGGGACAAAAAGTAACAAATCTCTATTTTGGAAAATAAAACTATTTACACAATGTATTTTATGAATTCTAAGAAAATGAAACTGTATCTTGCTTGCATTCAAAGGAAATTATGAATACTTATCGTTAAATAAACTCACATGATGACATTCACTGTGAGTGCGTGTTTCGGAGAATCTTTTTTTATTTTTGGTAAATTGATTAAATATTGGATCATAGTGTCATTCAATATGTTTGACATATTTTAGCCTATATGTGAACATATACACGTATGTATGCATGTGTAATGTAAAGTCATGTAAACATATAGTCATTGTTGTTGCCATATTTTAAAATGTTCCTCGACACATGGTATTATGTATTGATGTATATGTTAGAAACACTTATTTTTGGAGATATACTGAACCGATTTTGACAAAACTTTATAGACGTCATTTCAGCCTAAATTTAGTACACTGTAAGAATGTTTGTCTCACTGTTGTAAAATCGGATAAAGCTATGTATGGAAACTATATCTGAATCTGCGCCTATTTTTACCAATTTCAATAGAATTTGTCCTTGGGCCAATTAAATGAGCTCTACCAATTTTCATCCAGATCATAAATGCGACCTGTGGCAAAATTGGTACAGCTCATTTAATTGACCCAAGGACAAATCCCATACATGAACAAACAGACGGACGGACATGCATAAATCGAGTCGGAAAGAGATTATATGTGATTCTATCTCGTTTCCTTTTACATGTTGCAAACCTATGAACAAAACCATTATGTATTATTTAATCGGTTCCAAAATTTTATACGGATTGTCAGAATTTGTATGCCTTCTAACATGTATTGAACATTCAAAATATATAAACACGGTTTATACGGGCCATAAAAAAAACATGGAATATGGAAATATTCACCTGAGGTCTGAATAAAATTCTATCTAAATTTATTCATATATGTTTGTTCATATATTTTCCTAACAAAGTAAATGTACCTACCAAAGTAATTGCGGGGTTTTGGAGCCTGTAAAATACGTTTGTCGAATTTTTCTATTTCCATCTTTTGACATAACTTTCAAATAAGGAGGACGGTGAAGTGGCGGAAATTTTCCTTTAGTCCAAATTCCAGAATGATTTTAATATAGGTATATGATTTTTCATCGTTTCCATAGAAAGGCTTTGCCTAATTTTCGGTACATGAAAGTTCTTAGCCCACACAGTGGGAAAAAAAACTTTAAAATATTAATGCAGTTTTAAAGTAGAGTGTTGAGAGTACTTAAGTCCGTATAAAATAATCCGAATTAAAAAGCTAGAACGGAGTAACGGTACATTTAAAATATAAATTTTTTCCAATGTTAAAAATGGTATTTTTTAGCTATAAAATTGCGATGGTCCTGTGCATTCTGTAAATATATTATTATAACATTTTGTCCATTTTTGATATATAGTATTGGTATTTAATTAAATGGTATGGTTATATAACCCATAAGTTATTTTAGTTAAGGTGTTTCGGGCTAAACATATGTAAGGTCCGGTTTTTTAAATTCCTTCAATTAAAATAGAGGTTTAGTATGGAGTGCAGTCGAGCGTTGATTTTTGTTTTATTTTCCTTGTGTGTCTGTCTAGAACATCATACTAAATTTTTTCCTGCGACTTCCTGCGACTCTCGGATTTATGGCAATTTTTTTGAAAAAATGTCAATTTGGTGTCGGAAGCTTTTTTAAGGTTTTGTTCAAATAAAATTAAAATTTTTTGGTATAATTCATCAAATATGACTTGGAATAGATCACAGCATAGCAGATAAGAAAAAAAAACAAGTTCAAAATGTCCATCCTAAGGTTCCAGAGTACTGGGTGTGAGTATGAAAATGAGGATATTTAAGTAAGCTGCTACAAACGTTGATTTTAAACTCATGCACTGAATATACATTTATTCCAAATGTCTTCCTAAATAAAAATTGAAATTACAACGAAATCGGTTGTAAGAGTCTTCTAAAATACCGCAGGTAAAGGGTCCACTTTATGATCATGCAACATCAAGAATCGTTGAGGAAAAAAGAGAGGTTATTTCGAAGGCAATAGAAAAAACATAATTTACTATGATCTACAAATGGGGTTGTGATGGCAGTTCGGGTCACCCTATTTACAAACAAAAAATTCCTGACAATACAATGGATGAATATTTGTTTACAGTATGTTTAGTCCCCTTACAACTAAAAGTGGATAACATAATATCTTGGCAAAATCCGCGTCCTTCATCTACTCGCTTTTGTCGTCCAATTTAACTCTGTTTAAAAAAGGAGACTGCGACCTTAATCCAGACAGTAGTGAATCTTATAAAGGAACAAATCGGAAATATTCTAAATACAAAAATAGACGATCCAGACATAGAGGTGGAGCACATCTTCCAGTTAACAATGATCGACGGCAAGGTATTTAGTGCTATATCGGAATCATCTACCCAATCATGTGGAATTTGCGGTGCAACAGCAAAAGTAATGAATGATTACAACAACATTTCGTCATTAACACCAAACATCAACTAATACGAATACGGCCTGTCTACCTTACATGCAAGGATTCGATGTTTGAAAAAGTGGAAAATTAATAGCTCCGATCGGCCACTTTCCTTGGTTCTACATGCCTTCAAGCATACACAAAATATTAGTGCATGGAGCTGATATAATTAAATGTGCAGCTTTGCCCATAGGAATGTTGTCTGAAGAAGCCATGGAATCCAGAAATAAGGACTTTCGGAACTACAGGGAACTGTACACCAAAAAAATTAGTCGTGAGAAAACAATGAGGGGTCTTTTCAATAGGTTGCTATTTTCTTCTGATCCAAAAATATCAAGTTTGTCTCGCAGTACATCACTTAACCATCGATATAGTGAGTCACTATCTGAAGAAGTCCTTAAACTACCGGAGGATCCAATGCTACCAAATAATTCAGATCAAAACTCGGATTCTGAATGTGATTAGTATTTAATAAATAATGCCTAAATTTTATAAAATATATATAGTTTAATGTTTTCGATATATAATATTAACAATAATAAAGATATATATATAATAACAATAGTGTTTGCCCTTAACCCACTTTTTACCCTCCAAATGTTTCGGAATTTTTAAAAGAAGCTCCCATTTTAGGAGTACTATTAGTTAAAACGAAAAATGTTCTTTATTATAAATTTTCACATAAAAATTTAACTTTTTTTTAAAAAAAAATTTGCGCTTAATGGGTTAATAAAAAAGAAAATTACCAATTTTTTTCATAAAATAATTAAAATTGTCCATCTAAATCTATTCTTATCCAAAATATCGATAAACATACAGTAAAACATCTACTTTTATTTTCTGCGCGCTAGATCTGCATTTGTTCCCACTGTGGCCCAGTTTTAAACGCTGACTTTTTATTTTCTCATTTACCAACAGATAACTTACAATGCAGTTCTTGACCTTTTTATGCAAATTTGAATGCACACCACATACTTATTTACTTAGCTGGCTTCTCACCGAACATTTGTACCACAAGTCGAGCTTAAAACAGATTTCCAGACGTGTCGTCGTGTGCGCAGCTCTTCCGATTAGAAAGACCATGTTTTGAGGTGTTGTCTTTCACTTAATCTTTCCATCGAATTCAGGCCTTTCTCTTCTACATGAAGCATCAGTTGGATCTCTTTTATATGCCTGGGTATATATATAAAATCCTTGACTACCTCGAAACTGTAGTTCCCAAGTTCTACAGTTGGTCCGAGTCTACTGGACGTCTTGCGCGTTGATAATCTCGATCTTCTCGCCATTTTCTGCCAGACACACTTTGGCAGACTCCTTCTCAATTTGTTGAAAGGTGGCTGTAACCTCTCGCAATGTTCGACCCATTATGTCGATTTTGTCGTCGAGTAACATGGTTAAGGGTACATCAGGTTCGGCTCGGAGGAACTTAATGACGTTTTTCGTGCGACTGAGCTATAGATAATGTTATTTATGCTCTAAAAATCGAAAACACCTTCTATAGTTATATCGCTTAGAAATTGGGCTAGAAGCACTAATAAGCCGGAATGCCAAATTATGATTGCGGCTAAAACTTTAAGTAGAGGGGAGGCGTTATATGGGTGTTAGGTGAACATTTGGATTATATTACCAAGATATGGAAGTTTGAAATACACAAAATCAGTATATGAGATTTATGTAAAAATATTGATTTATATTATTAATGTTTTTCCAATAGATATTTCAACCTCTAAGAAATCGAAATAATAAACTAAAAATACTTAAATCGAAAAATACGAAATCATACAGAATGATGATTTCGGGTGTTTACTCCACTAAACACTCGAAACGTCTACTATAGTTACATTGCTTGGAAATGAGGTTAAAAATTATTTAAATAAAATAAAATTTATAAATACCTAATGTCGAGCGGGGCCCTTATATGAGGGCTATTGCAAAACATGAACCATAAATAGCCCGGAATGCCAAATTACGAGCACTTCGGTTGGAAAACATGCCTAAGACTATCAAAATATATGAAATGAGGCGGGATCTTTATATGGTGGCTATTTCAAAACATAGATGGATAAATCATTCAAAGTACAAAAAAATGTAACACGAATTTGGATATATCAAAAAAAAAAAAAAATGAAAAATGAAAAAATGGTTCAACATTGAAAAATGAGGAATGCTTAGTTACAGACATTTTGGTTAGATAGTACGATTCAAACGTTGAAATTAGCGAAATTGGAGGGAAACTTTTATGTGGACTTAAATTAGTAGTTAACCTCCTAAATACTGATATATCAAAAGCAATTGGAGATTCGTCTTAGGACTGAAATAAGGAATTTGAACCGCAAAATTGAAAATTTGATGTGCATATGTGAGCGTGATCGATATCACGATTTATTGGAAGTCATTACTCTGAACAACAAAACATTAGGTCAGGCCAAAGAGATTATTCGTGAGAACCTGTTGGATATTGCGAATGAACGCTTTGTCAGCGAATGCTGAAGTTTTAAAAGTTAAGATTGGCAGAATTTTTTAATTTATCGGGAAGAATAAAGCAAATTCTGCTATAGGCAAAAGTATTGAGGAAAATCCAATTTGTCCATTTCTTCTCTATCTTCAGAATTGGACATTCCACAAACATATTTTGCATAATTTTGGGTTTGGGTCTGAAGGCGCATAATGTTCAGTTTGCACAATAATTCAAAGCTGCCGATCATGAACATCGTCGTGTTTTTGCTGATTGAGTGTTTGAAAAATGTTTGAATAATCATCGAAAATCATTTGACTAATCAGTCGAATGACCACTCCAGTGTCTAAGTCAACTAAATATATTATTGCATCTGGAGCCCGGAAAAAATAAGGTTTTTTTTTGAGAAGCATCTCTGTCCTAAATTCCATCGGAACTTAATTTTTAAAATGACTCTATAGATTCTTATTCTCAAGTAAAAAACCTTTGTTCCTGATCACAATTGCCACCAAGATCTTGAGATTTAACACCAAAATTGTATTTAAAGAATACGGTTCCATAGGCATTTGGCTGATATTTTTTGATTATTAATGGCATAACTTATATTATTGTGAAATAAACACTCGATCATTTATTTAACCAGTAAGGAAAGTAATAAAGTGGGACGGGGCCGACTATATGATACCCTTCACCACTATGGGTATATTAAACAGGACTAAATATGTGATATTTATCTAAATGTGAATCGACTTAGATCAATCTATAAAGATGTCATTCGTTTGTTACAATGAGACAAAAGTATATAAATCGACTTAAAACAAATATCACTAGGACATCCTTTGGGCTATGTATGCACTTCTAGAACTGCGTAACTGCTATATACTATGCTCAATTTAGCTGTTGTGTAAAATTTCATGTCCCTCTGACAAACATGAAAAGTTTGATGCACCATTTACTAGAAATGGGACGAAAATATATATGGAAGCTATATGCAAATATGAACCGATTTCAACGAAACTTGTCACAGGTTAGGTTATACTAAGTCCAGTACGTTTTGTTCCTATCAGCCATATATTGGTTCCATGGTGGGTCAATTACTTTAAATCAGTCCATAATATATGAGGGAGCCATATCTAAATCTCAACCGATTTTTACGAAACTTGGCACACATCATTACGGACTCAATTCAGTACGCTATGTCAAATTTCGTGCAAATTGAAAATATGTAGGGACATTGGTGCATTAAATCAGACGAAATTATATTTGGGAGGTATATCTAAATCTGAACCGATTTTCACGAAACTTGGCAGACATCACTCCAGGTTCAATTCAGTATGTCACGCCAAATTTCGTGCACATTGAAAGATATATAGGGACTTTGGTACATCATTTACATAAAATCGGACGAAAATATATATGGGAGCTATATCTAAATCTGGGCCGATTTCCACGAAAATTGGCAAACATCACATTAGGCTCAATTCAATATGTTCGGCCAAATTTCGTGCAAATCGAAAGATATATAGGGCCTTTGGTGCACCATTTGCATAAAATCGGACGATACTATATATGGGAGCTATATCTAAATCTGGACCGATTTTCACGAAACTTGTTAGACATGACATTAGGCTCAATTCAGTATGTTATGACAAATTTCGTGCAAATCGAAAGATATATAGGGACTTGGTATACCATTTACATTAAATCGGACGAAAATATATATGGGAGCTATATCTAAATCTGGACCGATTTTTTCGAATTTCAATAGGTTTCGTCCTTGGGCCAATGCCAAATTTCATCCAATTCGGATCATACATGCGACATGTACTTTGTTTATAATTTAACATGGACAGACTTAAAAAGTGATTCTATGCATATTCTCAAAAGGAACCTTGTCGACGCCTCCGAACCATAGTATGCTATGTCTGAAAAGTGAGTTTTTCAGTAGAAGCTTTCAAAGTATGGAAGTTTCTTTAATCGTACGTGCCATGCTAAGTACATTTTTGCTTATAACGTTGGTTATGGATTGGCCGATGATTACCAAAATTTCAGTGAATTTAAATTAAGGACCGTAGTATCTAAAAACGTAAAGAACTTTAAAACATGCTAAGTCGACTTAGCATACTATGGTTCGGAGGCGTCGATGTGTCTATCTCGTTTCCTTTTGCCTGTTACAAACATATGCACAAAGTCACAATACCCTGTACCACAGTGTGGTGAAGGGTATAAAAAGGTTATGTTTGCCCATATTTAGTTTACTATGTCTTAACTATTTGTTTGACTGGCGATCTTCCGTTAGAAATTTCTAAAGTCCTAATTAAATCATGATGTTATATTAGGTTGTATTGATAGGCTCTCAACAAATTGAAATTCGGCAATAAATTATTATTGCGCCTCAGGAAGCCTTATATTTAGATAAGATTAGGAATGGTAAATAAATAATTTTTCTCTTGTTTGTGTTAATTTTCTCAAGGTAATAAAACTATTTATGATTACTACGGCGGAGAACAACATTTTTTGAATGTTAAAATATTAGAGAAAAGAAAAACAAATATGTGAATTTTTTGATGGGAAGGATGTAGATTTTTTTGTATTTGTTTTTAGTTTATTGGCAGGCAATAGAAAAATTCAATGAATAAATTGTTATATATTGTTTGATGTCGATATCCAAGATTTTTTTATGATCTAACAAAAATTGTCTATTTTTTATTTACTCTGGAGAACTTGTTAAATTTCCTATACTTCATCTAGATACCAGTGTTTGTGTCCACAATACGCCTGTTTCCTTTTTGTCTACAGATTGTGTCTAAAAAATAAACATCAAAAAACATTTCATCCTAAGTGTTTATTTTTTAAATATAATGAAAAAATTGTACCCTAATAACATTTTTTGTCGTTTTGTAATTGTCTAGAGAGAGCCTATAAACTTATACCTGAAGTAAAAATGAAAGAAAAATTCAGTTTCCGAATTTCAGTCCCATACATTTGAAACCACAACAAGTCAAGATTGTAAATTTATAAATAAAATATTATTTCATTCATTTATCATCACATCTAGTTCAATTCAAGGGTTCGTTGGTTTTCATTTCAAACTTTCCAACATTAAAAGGTATTTCCACACCTACAATAGGGGGAACTATTAGAATATATAGATTCATAACAACGTTCTATTACTTATTTTCAAATGTTGCTCAATGACACTTGTAATTCATTCATTCGTTCGTTCACTGTGCTGCAATCACGTTTCCGCCATTCAAACCTCAAGTTCCTAAACTTAAACGACCCCACATTTAACGAATGAATCGTGGTCGGTGATCATTTTGTCTGATCGTAATCTTAAGTGCCGCACTGATGTAATATAATTTCCCGCAAATAGTTTACCCTCATTTCCACTTGTAGACATTTGTTTTTGATGTTGTTGTTGTTACTGGTAATTGTTGTAAGTGATAGCTGCTGTTGTTGTTTTTGCTGCTGTAGTTGTACAATCAGTGTATGTATTATCGCGCCTCTACTTAAAGTATCTTATCGCGTAACTATTGTTTTATTTGTTATTCGACGTAGTGCTAAAATTTTTAGTTTTTTTTTTCTTTTTCGTTGTGAACTTTAGTCTATTGTAGAAGAAGGAAATGGTGTAGGTGTACCTGTTCCAAGGTATAGTATTACACATACTGGAAGTGTTTCTTTCTTTATCCTTGCTATCTGCAATAATCGCTTATGATATCAGGTATTAGGATTGTGTTAATAATGACGGGGATATGTTACATTTCGATCTAGACAATTTGAACACCTTGAGATCCCCATGGACATATTGGTATTATTTCCTTCATTCTGCTACAGTACAGTACAAAGAATTCACGAAGCTTGTCCAAAAATATTAGAAAAATAGTTCTAAAAAAACGTCCTGGTAGACCATAGAAAATAATTATTTAAAAATCGACGTTATAGAAGCTCTTAGAAAGAAATCCACTCTCCCATAGTCCACCTTCCCATAATCGTCTCCATCAACAGACCGCCCGGCTTAATCATCTCTGAACGCCGCACTAGGAAATCCAACTGTCACGTTTTCAGAGAGTTCACCAATCAGCGCTTCAGAGAACTTTCAATTCCTTCTGATGTACGGGTTGTAGAAAGGAAATTCCGGGCAGCCGCTAGTTTATATCTGCTAGTCGAATACCCGAGATGAGACCTAATTCCCCAGCAAATGAGCGTAATGAGCTTCGTAGATCCAACCCAGCTAATCCCGGAGTCAGGGAACTCACATTGTAGATTGGCATAAGCGAAATAAATTAGAAACCTAGTTGGAGTAGGATTGGGGCCTGTCAGAATATCCATGGTTATGCTGAAAAAAACTGGAGGAGCCAGGAATTGAGTACCTAACTAAAGTTCTCTATTTATCGATAGTCACCCACATCGTTTCCGAAGCCTCGATTTCACTTTTGTGACCAGTAGCGAAGACTTTACACGGTATTCCACGTCTACAGACGGCGTGTGCAGCTTATGGTACGATCATATCGTTGGGTCCTATCGTTGTGGACATATGTGTAAAGTTGAACGTCTACCTCACCGATTTGGCAGTCTTCTTCCATGCGAAGAATATGAAAACATCCGTCACATTGTTCACCATCCGGACTTCGAAGATGAGAATGCCATTGAATATGCAGCTCGAGGGGCATACCATTCCTAATACCAATATTCCCAAAATTCTCGGGGTCGCACTCGTCCACGAAAACCACAGCTATTTGTTATAACTTGATACGTGGGAACAATGTCCTCAAGCCGCTGACTGGCAACCTTGTTGACCTCTTACAAAGCGATAGGTCGATCTGTGGCCAACTATGAGGTACCAGTGTTGTTTGAAAATACCATTGCTACGCAATGGAGAAGTATTCAGACCTGTCAGAACGCCACCCTGAGATTTCCAACAAGTTGTGTACTCATGACTTCATTGGACCATCTTCATGCAGAGGAGAAGACCCTTCCCTAAGGTCAGCATAGCAATATTTTTTCGTTGTAGTATCTGCTTGTATGCTTCAGAGTTGACCTTTTGTTGACCTCTTGCAAAGCGATAGGTCGATCTGTAGCCTACTATGCTGTACCAGTGTGGTTTGCAAATACCATTGCTACGCAATGGAGAAGTATTCAAATATGTCAGAATGACGCCCTGAGATCTCCAACAAGTTGTCTCATCATGACACCATTGGACCATGAAGATGGTCCAGAGAGGCGAAGATCCTTCCCAAAGTCAGTATAGCAATATGCTTTCATTGTAGTATCTGCTTGTATGCGTCAGAGAGAATCGTCCCAATCATCATATGGTGGATAAAACTCCACCCAAGTGTGTCAGGAAGTATCTGTATGATCTGGAGAGAGAGAGGTCCTACGTTATAAAAGGGAGCCTCTGAATCATGTTGCCTATCGGGAAAGTCTAAATAGCATTTATACTGATACAGGTGTCGCAGCGCTGAGTGAATACAAAATGAATACCGTCCTCGGAGCTCAACCTCCTTCCATCGTAGCTGAAGACGTCAGCTGCGCAGACAAGCCGGAGTAGTTTTCAACCAATTACGTTCTGGATGGTGTAGTCGTATCAATTCGTATTTGGCGTATTTGTTTGTACTGCATGTGGTACATATACATGTAATATACATATAAAACTGTTAAAACAACCGATATTTATATTTTTTGGTAGAAGGTTAACAACCCAACGAAAACTCATAATATCTTCTTCGAATTCGGTTGAAAAACAAAAACTCTGATCCTCAAGACAGAGTAAATTATAGAGTAACTTTATATGTGGGCTACCCAACAACGAGGACCCAATGAGAAACCAAAATATCAAAGTAGAGGGAATTCTGCCAATATATCGATTAATGCGGGGTAACTTTGTATGGGGTCTACTCTGAAACTTCGACCAATATTGATAATTTTTGGTCGGGAAATTCTCCATTTTATACTTACTATATTTATTTTATATTATATATTTATTTCACCTGTCGAATGTGGAACACGAACCGATTTTCAAATCCCCACAGCCAGCTGAATCCAGATGATACTTGTGTTACTTCTGTTGTCATATTATTTCAATTTAAATATTTCCTCATTGCCTAATTAGAAGAACAATCACAAACATTTCAAGAAGCTGTTTACTTTTTGTTTTTTCAACAACAAAAACCAAGGAAAAGAAAAATAAATTTAATATGACAAACAAACAAACAAATATTTATAGTAGGTGTAGATTTGGAGAATAATTTTGTTGGAAGCCCATGTGAGTGTTTTACTTTTTTTGTACAATCTGATAGATTTGTTTGTGTGTTTGTTTGCAGCTATGTATGTATTTACTTGTCGTTTCATCAAAAAGTAGGTAACGTTGAGCCAATCAAATAACGGTTGGGTATCAGGAAATGCTGGCGCGATATCGCTCCCTAATCGCCTCATCATCATCGTCAACACCGCATGGCCGATGTTCAAGGCGTTTCTGATAACGAATAGCAAACGGCAACGACGACGACGGCGACAAGGTTCAAGCATTGTGTCCGCAGAGTATGAAATAGTATTCGGCGGAAAAAAGGTAAATTGAATGTCTTCAATTATCTTTTAGCGTCGCCTTTAGTTTTGTTGTTGTTGGCGCTTTTTTTTTTGGCTTTCTTTACTTGTTTTTGTGAATTAGTCAACGTTGCGTCGTTGATGGCTTGATTTGTTTGCTCCGCGATATGCATGCGTCGTTTTCGTTGATAAGACACAAGCGTTTTTCATTTGATTTCCTTCGCTATGCGATTAGTGACTACCTTGCTTGCCCGCTCGTTCGCTTGCTTTTGGTATGGTTCCTATTTGCCTTAGGCTAAACTATGGTGAACTACATACAGAAAAAGAAAGAACATCAACAAAAAACTAATGTTCAACTTTCTAAATGCCAAAGCAAATAGATGAGCACATTCCTCATTTTGTGGTGCTAATAGCTGGCCCCGCACTTCCCCTTTAATTTGGGAATTTTTTCTTTCAAATTATTTTACGCCGCCGTTAGGGGAGTACTAATATAGACATACAGTTGAAAAAAAAAACTATTTATTTAAAAAGAAACAATTGAAACAAAGTATTTTGCCATTATAGTTTTTTTTTTGGCAATTAGTGACAAATTATTGAAAACAGAATTCATACACCATGATCATTTGAAAAATATTCTCAATTTTGGTTTGGGTCCAAAAAATGTTTAATATATCGAATGTGTCGGATGCCTTTAGAAACTAAGGGAAATTGTCACTGTCTGATCATTAGACCTTCTAACAACCAATTAGTACTTCTAATTACTCTAGAATTTTGAGGAACTTCTTATGGACCCCTCAGGAGAGGAAAAGCGTTATATATTTGAAATCTGAGGACTTTGAGTTTTATACCAATAAAATTTTATATTAATGTGGTTCACAAATGACATGAGGTCAATGAGAAAATTTCCTATTTTTGTGAATATAATTTATGTTTGAAATGAACATGAAATGGCGGTCAGTTATTATGAGTAATTTTAAAAGTCGTTATCAAAATTTCGCATTTAAAACTCTTAAAATGGATTTCTTCAAAAAAGATTCAAGAACCTAGTTCCAGAGGATATATTAATGATTTAATCCATGCCTATATATGTATGTCCTCTGTCCAGAATTCTACGACCGTAAACATAATATAAAACCAGTGAAGTCGAACTTTCAGCGGGCTATATTTAAAGCCTAGACTGTAAATAGGTGTAGTTTCCGCCCCATATGTGGTAATGGGTTACTAAATAATATAAGAATACGTAGACAGCTTTAAATATTTAAGTATGACTTCCACGTTAGAGCAGGTACATTACTATAATTGGTATCAAATTAAAGGTCAAGAACTCCTCTGGATATACTATCAACTTTTCCGGCCTATGTCAACTTTTCCGGCCATAGATAAAATTTTGCAATTTGTCACACAAAAGTCTGCGACTATTTGACCCGCTAAATATTGACCGATTATCATGAAAAGAGCCATACTTATTCTTTGGCCGGGCCCTTTCTAATGTTTAAATTTCGTGATGTTTGGAACGTAATCGTGGCGTCCAGAAAAATCGACAAAAAATTTTTGGTCCATTTCATCCTCAAAATATAGGGTAGGGGAAAAATAATTTCATTATTTTTATATGAACTATAGGACTTTATTTAATAGGCTTCGGAATGTTCGATTTGGGCTAAATATGCACCGTTTTCTTGTATGATTTGTTGCCATTTTAAAGATAACTTCATACTTGCAAAAAACTCTAGTAGTAGATTTTCACAATCCTTACTAGAAATAAATTTTTTATCATTAAATAAATTTTGCAATTCAAGAAATAGATGACAATCGCTGGGTGCCAAATCCGGACTGTATGGCGGATGCATTAAAACTCCCCAACCGAAACTTCTGGCAAGTCACTGTAGATGTGTGTGGCCTAGCATTGTCCTCTTGAAACACGACACCTCTCCTGTTGGTCAATTCTGACCGTTTCCTGTCAATTGCTATCTTCAAACGGCCCAGTTGTTGACAGTAGCGGTCAGAATTAATCGTTTGGAAGCAACTCAGCCCACCAAATGCCTAGCAGAACCTTCCTGGTCGTTAGTTCGTTTTCGCAAAGGGTTAAATAGGTCTATTACATTCCGTTTGGCCATGCCTTCTCAGATGGAAATTCGATCCATCATTTTTTACTGTTAATTGGTGTGGCACCAAAACACCGAGCTTCTTTTTGAATACAGCTTTGTGTAAATGTTTTAAAACAGTTTTATGGTCGATTTTTAGCTCGTCAGCCGGTCAACTTCGATCATTTTATCGCAGAAATGATCGAAAAAATAATGGATTTATTTTTCCCCAACCTAATATATATCAAATGGACCAAAAACTCTCAAGAGGCCACAATTATGAACCGAACACAAAATTTTACACCAGGAAGGGAATCTGGCCAAAGAATAAGCATGACTGTTTTGATGAAAATCGGTCAATATTTAACGGGTGAAATGGACCTAGACTTTTGTGTGAAAAATTACTAAATTTTTATTCTGGGGTAAATTTTTATTTACTCCTGAATGACATAGACCCGAGAAGTTGATAATATATCCAAGAGGGGTGGTTTACTCTAAAATTGATACCTATTGTATGGCTGTATGCACTCGGATGTGGGAGTTATACGTAAATATTTACAGGTGTTAATGTGATGTAATATTTTTTAGTATTACTATTACCCTATTAGAGGGCGTAAATGTCGCTCTGATTGTTTTGCAATTTTACATGAAGGTTTGGTTATGGCCAAGGACGACGCCTATAATTTTAGGTGATGTTGAGATGCAATGAACCTAAAAACTTTATTCTTGTCAGATTTTCCAGTCACTCTAGAGGCCATTATTATATACAGAGCAACACACATTTTACACGGTGAAGAGGATTTGACCAAATACTTTGAACGGCTGTTTACATGATGATCGGTCAATATTCCGAGGGTCAAATCAAACAAAACCCAAAGTGACCCAATCGGAAAAAAAGATTTTGAAAATATGCCAGGATTAGAAGTGGAGCTCGGTCAAGAGGGTGCAAATATCGTGAAATGTTGACCAGGTTCGGCAGAAACTTAGTTATCAGTGGTAGTTGTGAAAATATAACAAAACAAGAAAGAAACTGGTTTGCATTAAATTTTGACTCTTTGCGGGGAGGTTGGTGCAAATCGGATAATCCGTTCTCATGATATTACAAAATTAATTTCCAGCAAAAATTCGATGTACCAGAAAAATCGATTTTGCAGAAAATGAGTTTTAAGTTTTCAATTGTCTCACACGCTACACGAAACAAAAGGAACTTCTGTCAAAGGATGTAAGAGATATTCATCTGAATTTTTTGCACAACACGAAGTCTGATATATCAAACAATTCTGCATTATTAAATCGAAAATCACGATTTTGTATTTATGCCGGTTTTGCAGCAAATGAACGAGATGTAGTTTTTGAAAATTATTAGTGTACATACATACACATAGTTTTGCAGTTTGAATTGTTCGCTTCATTGTTTTGTTTTGAGATAGTTCTAAATTTATCCATCAAACGAAGGTGACGGTTCTCTGACATTTTGTCAGCAAGAAAGCAATAGCTGCACACCCGTCAAAGGAATTTGTTCTACATCATTAGCATTTCCTTTAACGATTTTGTGTTTGTTTTTTTTTTTTTTTTTTTTTTTGGGTGATGATAAAAATAGTTTTTTTCTCTTCTGAATATAATATTTGGGTTAATCGTACTTGTTGGAGAAGTGTATTCAAGACATTTTAGTATATATTGCATCAGATGGAGAATATATATATATATATATATATATGGAAACTATGACTGAACCTGAACATCTATATAAGATAAAGTATTGCAGACCTTAGGTGTTTTGATATGATTCTCATATACCTAATGGCAAAAAAATCCGATTCTGGCGAATTTAACGCATAACATAACTACTGTAATTTTAACATAGTACGAAGCGCTGTAATGGGAACTCTATCAGGACATACAATAACTCACCATACCTACCCTAAAAGCTGTAACATATGAATTCAAAATGTTTTTTTATAATTGTACTAGAAAATCTAAAAATAAAATAGAGCAAAATTTTAGGAATCGTCACCGATCATCGATCGATTGAACCAATTTCTTTTAAAGATACAAATAAAAAACAAAAACAACAAAGGCAACGATGGCAATTAGTGATTGTTTGGCATCTATACCCACATATTGGCTGTTGGCCCAATACAGA
Source organism: Musca vetustissima (assembly GCF_032173495.1). Lineage (NCBI taxonomy): Eukaryota > Metazoa > Arthropoda > Insecta > Diptera > Muscidae > Musca > Musca vetustissima. The sequence continues at coordinate 55,264 of NW_026888931.1, forward strand.
GGACCATCAGCAATTTTAATCGTCATTATAGCAACGATTTACAAAAAAAAAACAAAACATTTTTAATAGAATCAGAATAGCAACAAAGACGAAACACTTTTTTGCCATAGTCATTGTTAGCTTAGGAGTTTGTTTTTATCGTTGTTGTTTTTGTTGGAATTAATTTAGTCGGTTTGCATCTGTTCAGATCCGATAACAAGTAGCAACGTAGATGCATTTCAGGTGCGTAGATCTCATAATGGGTATGCGAGGAATTTATTTACTCGAGAATGGTGAATATATACCTTCTCATGACAAATTATCACGTGACCCTCACGTATCTATGTGATCACTGACCGTTCACTGTCGTTGGCATTACACATTTAATGCTCTAATTTCGTTAATTTGTTCTGTGTGTGTTTTTTGCAATATTTTGCCGCACCTTTTGTTTTAATAAGCGAATAGGGTGTACACAGTGTGACACAATACAGTCTGTGGTATAAGTTCTGATAATTAGGAATTCGAAAAGTGGGCAATTCATCTAGTTAAATATTACCCCGTAGATAACTATTTATACCCTCTTCCAGGGAGTTATAAACCAGTGATCCTTGTTAAATAGGGAACTAGTTACAAAATGGTGTTCAATTAAGTAGAGGGTCGTGGTTTCAAAATTATGCGACTGGAAGTCGACATCAGTCAAATCAAGTTGTTAAACCATTTTTATACCCTCCACCATAGCATGGAGGGGATATTAATTTTGTCATTCCGTTTGTAACTCATCGAAATATTCATTTCCGACCCTATAAAGTATACATATTCTCTATCAGGGTAAAATTTTAAGACGATCTAGCCATGTCAGTCCGTCTGTTGTAATCACGCTATCTTCTGAAGGAATTGAGATAAGGTGCTGAAATTTTGCATAGGGTTGTCTTTTGTCTGCAGGCAGGTCAAGTTCGAAGATAGGAGATATCGGTCCACGTTTAGGCATAGCTCCCATATAGGGGTATCCCCCAATTTTTGGTATTTTGGGGTTCTTAAGCGCGTTTTTCAACCGAATACGCTGAAAATATAACGGTACCTCCTACTTTTCAGTATTTTGGGGGTTTTGATCGTATTTTTCTACCGAATTGGCTGTAATTTAGTATTTTGAGTTCTTAATAGGTACCAAATCTCTCTACAAAATATTATGTATATAGGTACATTTTTTCGGATAGCCCCCATATAAGGGTACCCCCAATTTTCGGTATTTTGGGGTTCTTGAGCGCGTCTTTCAACCGAATACGCTGAAATTTAATACATTGTGTTCTTAATAGGCACAAAAATTATAAATATAGGTCAATTTTTTCGGATATCCCCCATATACGGGTACCCCCCAATTTTCGTTATTTTGGGGTTTTTGAGCGCGTTTTTCTACCGAATACGCTGAAATTTGGTACATTGAGTTCTTAATAGTTTTCAAATCTCTCCACAAAATATTATGAATATAGGTCCATTTTTTCGGATAGCCCCATATAAGGATACCCCCAATTTTCGGTATTTTGGGGTTCTTGAGCGCGTTTTTCAACCGAATTTGCTACAATTTGGTATTTTGTAGTCGTATATTTTTGGGGTAGTCCCCATATAACCCCCTTTTTTATATTAAAATAGTTATCTGATTTGTTGCGAGTTTTGGGTTTGGTTCTAAGACCCTTTTGTAATCATTTCAACTGCGGAGAATAGAGAGATAACAAATTAGAACGTAAGGTTCGGTAGTGAACTATAGCCGCATTTAGACCTAGCCCCTGATTGGAGGTTCCAGAAGGAGTGGACCGATATTCCCCATCCTCGAATTTGAACTACGCTTGGAAGAAATAATAAGATGGGCAAAGTTCGGATGAAATCTAAATTTTCTGAAACGGATTTGGTCCAAAGAAACATGGGGTCTAGTACCAATATTTCGATGAGGCACATTTTCATCGTGTTAAAGTGTATACACCCTCATTAGCCATAAGGCTGAGGGTATAATTATCCTTTAAAAATTTCGAAAATTTTTATTAATCCGTTTTTATTAATCCGTTTTTAGAAATGTTGGTATAGGTCCACTTTTTGGTATGTTTCCTATATTTACATTTATAGTACCTGTCAATATAACTATGGTGGAGGGTATCCAAAGTTCGGCCCGGCCGAACTTACCGCTTTTTCACTTGTTTATATTAAAATCGTTATCTGATTTGTTGTGGGTTTGCTTCTAAGACTCTGTTGTAATCTTTTCACCTGCGGAGGATATCGTGATAAAAAACTAGAACTTAAGGTTCGATAATGAACTATAACCCGCATTTAGACCTAGTCCCTGTGTGGGAGGTACCAGAAGGAGTGGACCGATATTCCTCATCTTCGAAATTGAACTAAATTTGGAAGAAATAGTAAGATGGGCAAAGTTCGGATGAAAACTAAATTTTCTGAAACGGATTTTGTCCAAAGAAACATGGGCCTAAAACAAATATATTTCGTTTAGGCACATTTTCACCGTGTCAAAGTGTATATACCTCATTAGCCATAAGGCTGAGGGTATTATTATCCATCGACTCAGCTAGTTGAGATATGTATACTTAAAGGTGGGTCTATATTTCGCGGCGTTACAAACTCTTGGCGCTGCACAAAGCTGTAATACCCTGACAACATAGTTGTGTAGGGTATTAACGATATTAGATTGGGGAAAAAATCCATTATTTTTATATGAACTATAGGACTTTATTTAACGTGCTTCGGAATGCCCAATTTTGGACAAATATGCACCGTTTTATTGTATGATTTGTTGCCATTTTAAAGGTAACTTCATAATACCTCATATAAGTCCTGCTCTCTATTTGCAAAAAATCGGTAGTGGTCGATTTTCACAATCCTCCCTAGATACCACTTTCTTATCATTAAAGAAATTTTGCAATGCAAAAAACAGATGATAATCGCTTGTTACCACTGCATGACGGATGCATGGCGGATGCATTAAAACATGCCACCCAAGCTCGCGAAGTTTCTGGCGAGTCACTGTAGATGTGTATGGCCTAGCGTTGTCCTGGCCAATTCTAGCCGTTTCTGGTCAAGCGTTTGGCCATATGGAAGCAACTCATAGTAAATAATCCCCTTCCAGTCAAACCAAATGCATAGCAGAACCTTCCTGACCGTTAGTTTTGGTTTGGCCACCGTTTGAGGTGCTTCAACGCTCTTTGACCACGATCGTTTTCACACAGGGTTATCGTGTGTGACCCATTTTTCTTCTTCAGTCACCATCCGTTTAAGAGCTTGTTTTTGAATCCAGCTTTGTGTAAATAGTTTAAAACAGTTTTATGGTCGATTTTTAGCTCCTGGGCAATGTTACGACTGCTAACATGCCGGTGATGATTTTATCGACATTTTCGTAATGGATTTCTTTTTCCCCAACCTAATATTTCAAGAAAAAAATATTGAATGTGTTCTTTATTTAAGTTTACGGTTGAAACCACGAACTGGATAACCCTGTATTTTTTATAGCGTCTCCGAATAATATGCCGATTTGTTTAAAAACGGTATGAGGAGGGATACCATCAGAACAGAAAAATGAATTTACAACTCCGCCCGACTAAGTTCAAATCGATTCATTTTCATTTCGCTAAAAATTTCCATGGGATAGGAAACCTTTATCTTAGTATTATTTCTTAATAATTAATATGGAAATATTGGACTTCGCATAAACTATTTCGCTTGCTTGTTTTTTAACGCCCACACACTAAACAGACAGACCTTTTTATATGTTTATTTTTTTCATCTACTGTAATTAGTACATACACACATTTTTAAATAGTTGGCGTTTGTATGTATAGATTGCTATTCGTTTGCCTATGACCATGCTACATTTATGATGAAAATCGTCGTACATTTCATTCGACAGCTGGTTTGCTTTTTCATTTTTTTTCTTTGTTTGCTCTTCGTGGCTGGCTAGCATTTTGTAGGTGTGATTATTTAGAGCCGTTCGTAAATCGGCGGGTACGCGTGTAAATGCGTTTTGTACCTTCGATTCATTAGCGGGCGAGTGCAAATTAATTAATAACACAAAACTACTAAAATCACTTATTTTCGAACGGATTTTTCGCTGTCTTCACTTAAAACTATTTCAACTTTTTGTTTTTTGTTATGTGTTATTTCATGCATTAGATTTTCCTTTGAGCAAAAATAAAAAATAAAATAGTTTTTGTTGTATTTTTTATGAAATACTTAAGCTCGAGCAATTCACCGAGATAAAAGAACCAAAAGAAAAAATGATTTTTAAGTACTATGAAGAAATCAAGCATGTAAAGAGTAGAAAAACACAGTAAGGCTAGTTGACGAGTGATTTTTTCGGTACATTTCATTCCATTATATGGGCATCAGATGAAAATGATGTTTACATACCAACAACTTCGCACGGTTCCCCGGACTTGTTATTGTCGCAGTCAAAAAATGAATTGGAAGTGGGTTCCGCAAAGACTATATTCCATCCCAGAATAAGGATAGTGAAATAGCTCACCAAGAATTCCATTTAAGGGAACCCCCCCCCCCCCCCATTCTCGATTTTTTATTTTTAAGATTTTAAATGGGCTGGTAAATGAATACCAATGCTTGTTAAGGTTTGTAACTTGGCACATATATATTTGAAGATTTAAAAAGGAAGAACAATAATTTACAAAAATTTTTTGTTGTTGTTTTGTTGTTGTTTTTTGGGTTCAAAGAAAAGTCCATATTTTCGATGGCGGGCATGATAACTCCTCACTGGAACATCGGAATCCGAAAATTCCAACTGTGTTAGAAAGAGGACATGTCTGGCTCTCGTATGAACTAGGATTATTGACTTCGCACAACAATTAACAAAATGGCGGAACTTTGAAAATTTTTTTATGGAAAATCGCCTATTTTTTACCACAAACTAAGTTACAAAATAAGGAAGATTTTCACCGATTGGCTTTATCCTAGTTCATACGAGAGCTACACACTCCCAGAGAAACGTGTCAAAATTTGAAACCGATTGGATTATTAGTTTTTGAGTTATCGTGCCCGCCATTCGTTTTGAGAAAACGCGTTTAAAGTTTGAGAAGCCCTTTAGCCGTCACTTGATGCTGACACAATAAATCGGCTATATCTTCAAGAGTTCTTGAGATTTTCACTTGAAATTTTGTAGGAACATTCTAGAATTAGAGTAGATTCGAATTAAATCAAAAAAAATTTGACACCGAGAATGGGGGGGGTCCCCTTAAACCAAAGTCCAGATGTAGTAGATAAGCTCATAAAAATATTGATTATGTGAGTTTCAAACACTCCAGTCGTAAAGCTTGGCAACCACTTCGCAAGCTTGGGGCTGTAAACCCTCCATTCTCCATTAGTTCTAAAATTGATATAAACATCATTACTGCTCATATAGTTAATTTATCCAAGTAAAAGATGGCGAGCCTTTTTTTTACACTGATATCCTTCAATCAGACCAAATCCCGGGCCCATAAAAAATGAAAGTTATTGCCCAACTCAATCCAGGCAAAACTCTAGCCGAAGATTCGAGTTAATGTCCTATTGCTCTGCTCTCATGTGCCTAAAGATATTTTAAAGGTTAATGCTGGGCCGAAGACCCCACAAGGTGTATATGAGCAATATTGCCAATTTTTTAACATAGCTGAAACCGAGGTTCACCCCTTTATAACTTCGAAATTATCAAAGTACATGAGAAAAATTGAATAATTGTGGATTCATTGATTTGTCGTTGCAAACTTTTCATGATATTGACCTCCAATGTTTATTTGTGTGGAAGCTGTGTCTACTTTAAGGGAAAATTCCAACGGTGCTAGAAAGAGTGAATGTCTGGATCTCGTATGAACTAGCCTATTTTTTACCACAAACCAAGTTGAAAAATAAGAAAAATCTTCTCCGATTGGCTTTATTCTTGTTTATACGAGAGCTACCAGAGAAAGTGCCAAAATTTGGAACCGATTGGATAAAAACACTACTTCGATAAAAATGCGTTTAAAGTTTGGGAATCACTCTTGCCGTCACTTCATGCTGACACAACAAATCGGCTATATCTTCAAGAGTTCTTGAGATTTTAACGTTATATTTTGTAGGACATACTTGAATTAGTGTAGTTTCGAAAAACTAAATTAAATAAGTAAACCAGTGAGCGGAGCAGTATAGTCGGACGGGACCGACCATATGATACCCTACACAACTACCACGGAACTCTAACTTTTGCGTATGTTTATTTCGAGCCTGATCAATATTTCGTGATATTTCTTGACCGATTAGAGATCAACAGCACCTCTTCCTTACAAATACATATTTTCCGAATATCCCAATATTCTGTACAGCCCTTCTAATTACTTGTTCAGATTCACTTCACCGTTAGTTGTGTTGTGATTTTCGGTTTTGTAGCCTATAAGTCGACATGAAAAAAATACAAAAAATTTAGTTTTGGGTCCACTTCATCCCAAAATTTTAATCTGATCATCACAGAAAATTACAGGCGTTGTCCTTGACCATACCTGGATCCTCAAGGAAAATTTCAAAGTGATGAGCGCTATATTTCCCTCCTCTATTGTGGTAATATGTTACTAAATAATATATGAATACGAAAGCTCCTGAAAATATTTACGTGTAACTCCCACATCCGAGTACATACGACCATATAATTGGTATCAATTTAAAGGTAAACCACTCCTCTTGGATATCTATCAACTTCTTGGGTCTATGTTCTTCAGGAGAATACTATAGAATACAAATTTTGTCATTTTTCACACAAAAGTCAGGGTCCATTTGACCCGCTAAATATTGACCGATCATTATCAAACAGGCAAACTTGTTTTTTGGCCAGAACCTTCATTGGCCAGAACCCATCCTACATGCAAAATTTCGTGAAAATTGGCCCATAACTGTGGCCTGTATCGTGTTTACAAATTATAATGGGCAGACGGACGGACGGACACACATGTCTAGATCGACTCAGCTAGTCGAGATATGACGATCGGTATACTTAAAGGTGGGTCTAGGACCAATATTTCGCGGCGTTGCAAACCCTTGGGGCTGCACAAAGCTATAATACCCTGACAACATAGTTGTGTAGGGTATACAAATTGGGTAAAAATAGGGTGAGGAAACCCAGGTTTTTTATTTTTTACTCGATTTGTGGCTTAGCCATTAATTTCACGGCCTTTGTGTCAAAGTAAAAATAAAAGCCTACAAAATGAGGATTACATTCCTTCTGTATCATTTTTCGAAAATTTATCTGCATCTACCTTTAATGATGCTGACATTTTGAAGCTCGATTTTGAGTGTTTTTTTCTTCTTCTAATATCTTGTTTTGTTGTCGCTGTAATTTAAAAACCGCTACATAGTCTTGTGTGATTTTGATTTCATTTGATTCATCGTGGAGTTTAGATTATGTATATATTTATACCCTTCACCACACTGTAGTACAGGGTATTATGTCTTTGTGCATGCATATGTTTGTAACAGGCATGGTTCCGTTTGAGAATATGCATAGAATCTCTTTCTGAGTCGTTTTATTCATGTCTGTCCGTCCGTCTGTTGATGAATGATGAACCGAAGTCCCCATATATCTTTCGATTTGTACGAAATTTGGCATAGCGTACTGACTTGAGTCTAGAATGATGTGTGTACAATTTTTTGAAAATCGGTTCAGTATTCAGTCTAGAGTGATATGTGCTTGGTGTCGTGAAAATCGGTTCAGATTTAATATATTCATATTTTACGAAGGAAGTCACATATCAACATGTTTGGTCAATATAATAAACGGCATAATGGCAACATTTTTTCTTATGTCCAAAATTTAAAACTCGATAACGCACGCCAACGAAAAATTTTATCGCGAACGGATTTGCAGTTAGGACTTTTTTATATATGTACCAAAAAGCATTATTTTTTTAAATATAATATTAAAAAATTGGCAATTGGATCCAAATTTTAATTCGTTATTCTTGACCTACATACCTGTCGTATGAACTAGGAGAATATTTTCTTTATTATTCATTTTGGTTTTTGGTCGAAAATAGGCGATTTCAATTCCACCAATTTCATGAAATGACGCTAAAAGTGTTAAAAGAAAAAATAAATAAATACAAAAGTGCCAATCAGCGTTGCCAATACCCTCAGCTTCTGGTTTGTGGAAGTCCCGGGAATTACGAACATGTATTTCTATTTCCTTTTCATAAGGTCTATGTTTTTATCAAAAAGGTTTCAGATTTAATATTGATCAAATCGCTTATTCAAATTAAATTTACAAGTTTATAAAATATTGATCCTTTTGTGGGAGGTACCAGAAGGAAATAAGCGACGGGACCCACCTTCGGTTTATAAAAGACAATAGGTTGTACAAAGTTTGGTTCATTTCGGATGGTCCGTTTGCATGATATTATAAAAAATGTTAAACTCAATTTTGATCATTATGTGGGGGAAGTACGAGAAGGATGGGCCGATATTTCTCATTTTCGAACTTAAACTAATTTTGGAAGAAATATTACTCCCTTCGAGAATTGTCGTGGCCACCAGACAGACAGACGGACGGTAAATCGACTCAAAATTGTATAAAACGTATTTGGTCCAAATAAACATGGGCTCTAAAGTTAATATTTCGATGAAGCACACTTTTGCCGTAGCAAAGTGTGTATACCCTCATTAGCCATAAGGCTGAGGGTATAAAAATTCGAAGTCGGGCTATGTGGACCAAATAAAAAAGCCCGAACCTTTTCATTGGAACATGGACCCATATTAAAAACATTTCCACGAGGAGTTATTTTACCCACTGAAAACTCGATATGCGAAATGAAATCTGCCTCGGTTGAATAATGAAGGTAGGACCTTCAAAATACCATAAATGTGGCGGTACCCTTAAATGGGGGCTATTCCAAAGCATAGAGCCATATATTTTTGCATTGAAATGAATCGCAGTTAGTCCACAAAAGGTTTTTTTTTCAATTACTGGTCCACAGTATCCGAAGTTAATCTATTGATTTGTGAACTCGGTGTGGAAGTTGTACTAAACTATTAGAGGGATCTATATATTTTAATATCTTCAGTATCACCCTAGATTGCACCATTATCGTAAATTAACCCCACAGGAAGTTGAAGTTGTAGTAATTTTTAAAACTCTCAGACTTACAGCCCGAAGTATAATGTATATGTCTTTGATCCATAAATTCAATCGATTTGACTATAATATTACATCTCGGCTATACCAGGGGCACCGAAAGGTTTTACCATATAGTATCAGGGTTTCAAAGAATGTAACTTTAATTTATTTTTTATAACTTCAATTTATTTCTTGTGTTGTAGAACATCATGCGAAGTCTATACATATAATATGCTTTACATTTCCGCTTGGCATCAGTCCACTTCAGGGATGCAAAAGTTGGTACAATTGTACAAATTTTAGCACTATTTGGAATTCAAAAATACAATAGCACCCCAATGACATATTTAGCACTATTTCTAAATTGTATCAAACTATTCTCACTTAAAAGTATTAAAGGTGTTTAAACATACAATATGAAATGGATCGCCATCCCTCGCTGTCGTTACGAATGGATGAATTTGCCATAGATTAAACGTAGTGTCCTATGCCAATTCAGAATTCAGTATTCCCGATCAGAATGATAAATTCAGTAAAGATATTATGTATTATTTTTGTAACAGTTCTATGAGAGAGATGATTTTTATTGTTTCAGGAATATTTCGGTACAGATATTTCTATTGTTTTTAAATACTCACCAACTCGGTGGCTTTCACGTCAAGAAGTTATTGAAACAATTTTGGCGCAGTGGGAATCACTTCAATATTATTTTAATAATGATTTCGAAGCTGATTCCCAAAAGTTAAGGCTCAATTCTATTATTTCAGAATTTTCAAACCCTTTTTATACCCTTCACCACACTGTGATACAGGGTATTATGTCTTTGTGCATATGTTTGTAACAGGCAAAAGGAATCGAAATAGACCCATGGTTCCTTCTGAGAATATGCATAGAATCACTTTTTGAGTCGATTTATGCATTTCCGTCCGTCTGTCTGTCCATGTTAAATTTTAAAAAAGGACAGGTCGCATTTATGGTCCGAATTGGAAGAAATTTGACATACATCACTTATTTGACCCAAAGACGAACCCTATTGAAATCGGTTCAGATTTAGATATAGCTCCCATATATATATTTTCGTCCGATTTAAGGTACATGGTGTAACAATGTCCCTCTATATCTTTCGATTTGCACGGAATTTGGCACAGCGTACTGAATTGAGCCTAGATGTCTGTCAAGTTTCGGGAAAATCGGTTCAGAATTAGATATAGCTCCCATATATAGTTTCGTCCGATTTTATGTGATTGAGAAAAAAATTGCACAGAGTACTGAATAAGGTCTAGACTGATGTGTGCCAAGTTTTATTGACTTATTTATTGGCAGATTGTATTAAATTGAGTTTTGAGTCATGTGTATTAAAAAAATCTGTTTGGAGAAAAACGCTTTTAAAGTTTGAGAAGCCCTCTTGCCGTCACTTGATGCTAACACAATAAATCGGCTATATCTTAAAAAAATTTTGTGATTTTCACTTGGAAATTTATAGGGATATTCTTGAATTAGTGTAGGTTCGAATTAAATCAAAATACAAAACTAAATTTTTTGAAACCGAGAATGTGGGGTCCCCTTAAAGTTGCAAAAACCAAATGGTGTATGCAACGGTTTAAAAACAAAAGACACCAAAGAATCCAAGTCTGTCATGCCATTTTTAATATGCAATTTTTCAGAATGGTATGTGTATGTTTTTTAATATGTACAAATATCTATATCGTATAGTCGCCCCCGTCCGACTTTTGAACTTTCCTTACTGGTTACTGTTATTTTTGTTCTTGCAATATGTACAAAATTTATAAATAATATCAAATTAGAAATGCAGTCTGAGGATGACAGAATGCATGTAGAAATTTTTAAGTCTTTCAAAAACGACAATACATATATGCACTTGTTGGTTAATGGTGACTGAAGTAAAAAATGAACTAAACGAAGATAGGTTTCCTTATATATCACAAATTTTTAAAGGGTATTATATGTTCCACATTCATCTACAAATGTGGAAACGGTATTTTCATATCAATATATAATTAAAACCAAAGAAAGGAACAGAATACATGCTTCGACTGCTTCAAATCTTAATTAATTTTTTTATGTATGTTTATATTAATTGTTAATAACAATACAAATTTGATTAAAAAATATATAAAAAAGTACAATCGGACTGAAAAAAGTACACTTTTTATTGAAAGCCAGTACAATTTGAATAATTTCATTTCGCATCCCTCGTCCACTTAGCTCCAGCATTATAACTAGAAATATGTATATATTTACTTCAAATAAATATATTCAACAAACTGGTTAAAAAATATTGCTAAAGAAGAAGAAAAAAAAAACAAATGTTTAGATTTTGAATAAAATATTCAATATTATAACAACGATTGTCGCCCTAATCATTTTAGACTGAATCATTAATAAATACAAACAAAAACTAATTATTATCATAATGAAGAGGACGGATAGGTGGCCAAGTCTCACGTGAGTTTTTCTACTAGAAAATTTAGTTATTCACTTAATAATCGCCCTACAATGAGGCAGCACCTTAAACAAAAACACATGACAAACTATCTAAGCAGAGGCTATGAACGAACGAATGAACGCGAAGACAAGAAACAGTAGCAGAGACAACGCAAAACAAACAATGAATCAACCCGTTTAATGCACGAAGTCATTCTCTCGTGTGCTCAACATTCATCTTAATCTCATAAAAATCCCAGACGACGGTGTTGTGATGTCAATGAAGCGTTTTTTATTGTTGGCGAAAAATACACATAGCAACTATCTGAAAGATGCGAAACATCTTAATAGATGTCGATTTTTTCTTGAAATTAAAAAAGTCTTCTAACAGTAAAAGAATTATATCTGTATAAATACTGTAAGAGATCTTCTATCTAATGAATACTTTATGAGAACGTGATATGCATTTAAGAGAAGAACTATGTAGAATCGTAGGCACATCATCCATATTTCGGGTTTTCGCCACATTTCCCAACCAAACTGACTGTATTTTTTATAGCCTTCACCACAAGGTGAATTTTCTAGAACGATTTAGACTCATCTACGAGTGCTTGCGAGTGCTTGGCTAGCCTTACACAGTTTTCTGAGGATCTCCAAAGGCAAACAGTTCCTAAAGAGCCTTCTGTTTCACCTCCAAACCCTTCGCCTCAGAGTCCTAATTCTATAATCCATAATGATTATGGTTGAAATTATTCTTTCAATCTGCCTCCATGCGATACCGAAATTTTCACAATTCTAGGCTCATTCCAGTCGAGCGATTGTTTCATTTGACTCAGAAGACTAAAGGCGAAGCTAGAGATATTGTTCAACGTGCACCTTTGACAAATCAAGGTTTTCAACTTGCTTGGAAAGGTTTGTGCGATCGTTTCGAAAATAATCGAATTCTTGTTAATGGTCAGTTAAAAGTTATATTCAATCTTCCTGTAACTAATTCCGAGTCAGCTAGTGCAATTAAGTCATTGCAACGCGACATAAATTCTTGTATTGCTGCGATATCGACGTCAGAAGTTTGGATCCAATATTTGTTTTTCTTTGTTCGAATCGTCTTCCTGACTCAACTCTGACGCGTTGGGAACAAGAAGTTTGGATCCAATATTTGTTTTTCTTTGTTCGAATCGTCTTCCTGACTCAACAAGGTTTGGCTGACAAGACTGTTATTCCAAAATGGGCTGACCTTGATTCTTTCCTTACGAATCGACATCTTACGCTCGAATCCGTCTCCGAGATGCGCAATTATCCGAAGTCTGATGGTCATAAAACTAAATCTAATGTACATTCAAATAATTCGAAATTAAGCTCATTCCAGACCAATGTTACGACTCCAAATTGTCCTTTGTGCACAAATTCCGCTCATATAATTCGAAAATGTCCTAGATTCATTGCTATGGTTGCTGAACAATAGAGTTGTTCTATCTAGTTCAGTTAGCTGATCACTCTTTTTAGTTCAGCTCTTTTGACTGAACCAGTTCGGTCTTCTAGTTCAGTAGTTCAATCGTTCACAATTAAGCTCTTTTATTCAGCTGTCGTTTTACTTCGGTCGTTCTTTTACTAGTACATGGCTCTCCGAATCGTTCAGTTGATAGTTTGTGTTCTTGGAAGATTGTGATGTGTGAATAAAAACAATTTTACAAATTTGTTTTATGGTTTTATGGCGAGGATATTATATAGAAAAAAATTAGAACAGTGTGATGTGGATTTTTAAAGAAAAGTTTCAGAATATAGGCAACATATTTTATATGTCTACTAAATAAAAACGCTGTTAATATCACAGGCAAAATAAAACTCGATCGGTGCCGCTTCCATTTAGAGAAAAATTGAACTAGGTCAGTAAAACGCTCACATTTGAACTAAAAGGAACGATTACCCCAGTTCGTTCTTTTAACGAACTAAAAGGAACGGCTTTGAAAGACCTAGTTCAATCGGTCTTTTAAGTGAATCGTTCATTTGAACTAGTTCGTTCGTGAACTGCACAACTCTCCTAAACAACGAGTGGCTGAGATCAAGAAACAAGGTCTATGTCTGAATTGTTTCTCGAAAACTCACCAAATACAAAATTGTACGAGTAAAAATAATTGTTTCGAATGTCAGAGGCGGCATAACACTATGCTCCATGATCGTTTGTCAAATAGTCATCCATCAAATTCACCTACGAGCTACCAATTTAAGACCACACTCTACTCCATTTTCTCCCAATTCAATTCAGTCCACTAGTCCAGGGAGTGGAGTAATTCAATCATGTTTTACATCCAACTGTGGGGGTGTTTTTTAAGGGCAGCGTTGGTGAATGTGATCCACTTAGGAGTAACGTATCACGCTCGTGTACTTCTAGGTTCGGGTTCTCAGGGAACATTCATATCACAACGATTCTTCAACAAACTCAAACTTCCGTATCAGCGTACCAACGTTCAAGTTTCTGGTCTTAATAATTCGACAGCTGCCTCCGTTCGAAAAATATGTTCTGTTCAAAAAAAAAAAGATAAAGATCACAATATTTAAGAAAGGACGTTTGTATTTTGCACTGACATTGTTTTGACACCTAGGATGTGGTTTTGCGAATGGGATATATCTAAGCAACCAGATTTTGAAAATGTAAATAGATGACAAAAATAATAAGGTATATTTTCAATAAAAATAATAATATGTGTATAAAAGTACATTTAGTTTTACTTATAAATATCTAAAATGATTTAAAAAGTCGTAAAGTACGACCGGGCCAAATTTTTGGTTCGAAGCTCCAAGGATATTTGGCAAACCCTATACCACAAGGAATAGTAAATTATAGTCACTTTTTATGGCATATTTTCGTAATATTAAAAAAATAAAAGGTGGATTCCTTCTTCTGTCGAATTAGGTTCTTCCCGCTAAGATTTGGACACCTTTTCTAAATATTTCACTGAAATTTCATAAAATTTTTAACTTGTTTTAAGTTAGACCTATAGTATTCGACAAAACATACGCAACTGAAATTGGCTATGTGGAAATATGGAGTAATCACTTTATTTGAAGTTGACAAATTTATCCATGCAGATGGTCAAAAACAATAATTTATTACATGTTACCATTACAGTTTCAGTTGAACCTAAAACGTTGAAAAAAATACCAAGTTGACCTATTTTTTTAACTTCAAATAACGTGATTACTACATATTTCCACAAAACCAATTTCAGTTGCAAATGTTTTGTCCAGTACTGTATGTCATAGAGAGCACATACATTTTGTAGAAGACAGACAGTTAAAATAGATGATAATCCTCTAATGAAAAATTACGTATGGTTTTTAGTTAAAATTTTATCCATATTGGTTCGCATTTTGAAATCTTATTGTGCAGCCAATGTGTCCTACCAAAAATTATCAATATTGGCCCATATTATGGGATAGTCTCTATATTACGGTACACTCCATTCAAATTTCCTTCATTCGGATTATTTAGGTCTAACGACAATATTCGGGAGTCTTTACTTCCCCTCCAGGCGATATTCTCACCAGAATGTTCAGAGATGCAAACGGAGCCCCTGGCCCTCCCCTAAGGGTACCAACACCTTTTCCCACTAAAGTAGATGTAATTTGACATTGCGGGTTTTTGGAGGCTTACATACATGCAGAAAATTATAAATACAGGTTCATGTCTTGAAATAGTCCCCAAATAAAGGACCGCCCCACTATTAGTTCGTTGAAGGTTTTAGCCGTATTTTCCCACCAAAGTGGCTCCAATTTGATGCTCCTTGTATTATTGTTATCAGCTATGTCCGTCCGTCTATTGAAATCACGATATAGCTCACAATAGTGAAAACACAGACTTTATAACTGTTGTACTTCAACAATATTAATTAATCAATTATTCCTTTGAGTTTTTTGTTAACGTATAGAAAATATTTTTTCATAGCTTCATTCTGTATTTTGACTTCAATAAATCAATACACTAAGGGTCCCGAAGAATACAAGTTCTCTGTTGTGCGTTAGCATTTGAAGAGGAAAATGGCGACATTTAAAGGCCGTATACCGTTATTTAAAAAAAATAATTATTTGATTTGGAGGACACAAATTGAGATTGCGGAACATTGTATTGGGAGAGGAGAAAGAACCAGTTATTTGTTGTATACCACGAAAGAAGAGGACAAAGAGCTGAACTAGAAGCAATGTCGGTTGTCCTGCATAAATGTATAGAGAAGGATGTGGATGGAAGAGCTGTGATTTTGATATCCTTGGAGACAATTTTGGTGAATATGGTAAGGCACAGCTAAGTAATAACAACCAAAATCTCAGATTTGCCTATTTTGGGGGGACTCGGTTTTTTGTCAAAATTGAAAATAACTTGGTATTTTGAATTCTCCTGGGGTGCGAAATCTCACTAAGAAAAAATCTCAATATCATTCCATTTTTTAGGACAGTGCTTCGCAATTTTCGGCATTTAAGGGGACCCCCCCATTCTCGGGGTCAACAAATTTTTTGATTTAATTCGATTCTACATTAATTCAAGAATGTCTCTACAAATTTACAAAAATTTCAAGCGAAAATCTCAAGAACCCTTGAAGATATAGCCGATTTATTGCGTCAGCATCAAGTGATGGCTAAAGGGCTTCTCAATCTTCAAACGCGTTTTTCTCTTTTGCGAATGGCGGGCACGATAACTCAAAAACTAATAACCCAATCGATTCCAAATTCCTACTAAAATTTATTAATATTGATCCCTGCTTAAAATAGCCCCCTAAAACGAAACCTCCCAAATTTGGGTATTTAGAGAAGTTTGAAAACGTTTTTCATCCGAAGTGACTGCGATATGGGATTCTGAATTCTCACTGGGTGTAAAATCTTACTTCGAACAATTCGCAATATCCATTTTTTAGGATAGCCCTTATATAAGGAAATTCCCAAATGTCCGTAATTTAGGCTCACTTTTTAATCGAATTGGCAGTAGTTTGGTATTTTGAATTATCAGGGAATAACTCATATTCTTGGGAAGAATTATCAATATTGACCCACTTTTTAGAACAGTACCCCTCATTATCCGGTATTTTGGGGATTAACCGAATTGGCAAATCCTCATACCATGACATAGCCCACCAAATACTAAAGTCCCCGAACGATTACAGATATTTTAAATGTCTACCTCTTGGAGAAAGGTATGAATACGTCGCCGGGTCGAATAGTGAATCTAGTCCTATCTAACAAAACTGACGATTTTCATAACACTCACAGTTGGCATCACTATCTGCAATAGTGTGCCGACAACAAACACGCGCCATTTATGGCAGATCGAGAGAAGAAATTCAGATATGATTTCAGCAACACTTTTCACAATGCAACAACAATAATCACATGTTTTCAAGATTGACGCAATAACTGAAAACTGAACAACTTCTGGCCTCTTAAACTCGCTCCGTATATGAAAATATTAAAATTAGAATCTGAAAACACAAACAACAGCAAAAACACATGTGCGTTATTATTGGATTTTTTATGAATTAGAATTTGAAATTACTTTTATTACAATGAGTTTGAATATCAATTAAATTGCGGTGCAATTGATTAAACATATGGCTTTGTCGGCGGTTATATGTGGTTGGGGCAAAATATCGTAAAATGTGGTCAAAGTGTAGTTAGCTATGACGAGAGGCGGAAATATCTTTCGAAATGGATTTTTTAGAGATTGTGTGTAGCACTTGATCTATAAAAAGGTTGTGCTTTTTTACATGAGTAAGTATTTAAGATATTCTACCTGTATATTCTTGTGTATATTACAGATATATAATATTATAACATGATTTGCTCTTTCTAGTATTTTTAGACATATAAAAAAAGTCAAGTTGAAGGTAGAGCACCTTTAGAAAGTGTATTGAGTCAGTCCCCTACACAATATTTTAATATGTTTTTCATTGACTGGAAGATATAGTGGTGAAAAATAAACTAATAATAAACAAATATTGCTCAAAAAATAGGTGTAGCGTGCCATGTGGACCAATATGAATTGAGGTGGTTACACCATCTAGTTGTTAGTTGGACCAAGACCACTATGGTTCGAGATGCTAGGTGCTGTTCATCTGCGAAGATTGTATTCACTCTATATTCTTGAATTGCTTGCTCAACTGCATTCGTTTGAATGTAGTTCCATCCTGCTTGATATGCCTGTTGATCTAGATATTCCCTATTGTACCTCACTCTCCAGGCCATGACACCACCTAGGCATGCCAGTCTGTCGCATATGTCATCAATTTTCGGTCCTGACGCCATGATCATACAATCATCCGGTACGTAACAATATTTATGCCATCCGGTGGAATTTCCGAAAGGTAGGAGTTAATCAGTTCCGGAGATATAATCCCTCCTTTGGGATCTCTCTGTTTAACTCTCCGGGCCTTCGACGTCCTATTTCTGAATTACTAGTATTACTAGCGTCCACACATATAATTTACTATCCAATGTTTCAAACTTGATTAGAGGGTTGTTCGTTTCACGCCCTCGGACAGCTTGTATCAAATGCCTTAGATAAGTCCAGCATCACCATAATTGTCCTATTATCCGGCCAGTTCTGGGTGATCCTTCCGTTTATACGTGGAAATAGCGTGCAAAACTGTTGTTGTGATGTGCTGCTTCCGGAATCTGGAATGCGGGCAATACTCTTCCTTCGCCCTGTCGCTCTCGGTGGTGCTCAATAAACTACCGGTTGAAAGTTAGGTATCAATTCGGGTATATGACCCACAGGTATATAAAAAGCGGCTGCAGCAGTGATGATGGCCCGGATATTCCTTTCTGCTACCCGAGCATCATAGAGATTGGGCTGTTTTCTGAAGCGACGTTTGGTGAGTTTTCTGAATTCTTGCCAATTTGCTTTCACATGGTTTATGAAAGTATAGCGTTTACAAGCTATGAAGTCGGGTGGTCAATTTATGGATATGATGATAGGGAGGTGAACTGACCCCATTGAAATGACTGATTGCTAAGCCACGTCATTCGTCAGACCTGGATACACGATGTATATGTCCGGTGACCATTGGTTGTTCCCGCTTATCCTGCGCAATACGTTGAGCTTTGTAGTTACCCGGAAGCTCCATGCCCCTCTGGCCATTACTTAGGACGGAATGTCATAATTCATCATGAACATGGAAATGCCTCTAACACAGACGGTTATTGTCTTCCAAAAGATGACTAATGTCGGACAAGTAACGCGAGGCCCAGTTATTTGACAGCGGAATGTATACGTTAAGCACCTCCTCCGCACCATTCTTGACCGCTACCCCCATACATTTCATGTATGGGTAACTAGAGTTTAGCTCATGCAAGATATGTCTGTACTGTTTAGAATGGTATAATAATAATGCTAAACCTCCACCTCTCGTATGACCTTTCCTTTTGACGTTGGATCCATTACAATTGTGAAGACTGCAGAAAAGAAAAAACTTCGTTTGACATATGAAGAATTCCAGTCTCATACTTTGGAAACTACGAAATGGATAACTCTTTATATTAAGAATTTTGAGAGCATCTCTTGTATATACCCAAAGTGGTGAAAGGTAGGCCTTGTCCGTCTTTTTATACCATCCATAAGGTGGAGTGTACATTATATTTGTCATTCCGTTTCCAGCACCTCGAAATATTCACCAGAGACCCCACAAATTATATATATTTCATATAGAGTTCTAAATTTTGCGAAGAAATTGCTAGTACTCCTAGGTAATTTTGTATTTTGGGTTCTTCTTTAATATTGACTTTCTTTTAAATGTAGCCCCATAATATGGTATGGGTATTTTCTACACGCTTTCCATGCTGTAATTTGACATTTTGGGATCTCATGGTATAAGACATGTCCGTACTAAAAATTATTTATATTGACCCAAGTTTCAGGGCAGCCCCCATATAACATTTATTACAATTTATACAGGTACATGACGTTTACAAATTTATGACACTTGAAAACATAAAAATTTGTCACACGGACCATTCCCGCCTTCAGTGTTAGGTATTCTAGGGGGTTTGGACACGTTTTTCACCCGACTTGGCTGTAATTTGTTATGCATTGTATAGCAACTCTACGTACCAAAAATTAGTAATATTAAATGTTTTCCTACCAACTTGGCTGTAATTTTGTATTTTGGGTTCTCATTGGCTTCGAATCTCACTACCAAACATATCAATATTAATCTCCGTTTTATTATAGCCCCACTATTAGATCTTTTGAGAATTTATTTTGAATGTATTTTTTGGAATATTAATGGAAAAGCTAGGAGCCCCATTATTTTTAAATATTTTGAATGTCATCCTAATGGAAAAGCGTATAAAAGTTCGGCCGAACTTACCATTGTTTTTACTCTTAATTTTCCTTACATGTTTCTTTTACGTTTTTTTACTTTTTATTTGTTTTTTCCTCGTTGCATGCAAACAATTACTTGACAAAGTGTAGTTGCAGTTGCAATTTTATTGTTAAGCTTCAATATGATTCATTTAATAATCATGTGACATGTCTAAACAATTTACATGTTTCGGTATGTCTCTCACAATATAAATACAATTTTTTCCATTACATTCGTCAAGAATTGTTTGTAATATTCTATACTAGGTTCTCAGGCTGTAGCAAAGCATAACCGAACAAATTGTATACAAATGGCTTGTTTTTTTCTTAACAAACAAAAATACATTTTATATTTTACGCTTGAAATATTTATGAATGTGCTATCTGCGATGCTATGTGCAGAAATGATTCGTGCCATTTTTGAGTGTTTATCGTCCGAACGAACATTTGCCGGCCACATAAACACTTTTGATTTCATTCAATGACAGGTTAACGGACGTATTTTAACGTTTCAGTTAAAAAAACATTTGAAATCGAATTGAACACAACCGGGTATAGTTGTTGTGCCTAACAACGTAGTAGACCTTTCATGGAAACATCTAACCATACATTGATGACCGACAGTCTGATATTTGTATATATGCAAATTCATGTTTAGCATAAAGATTGCGAGTTTTATGTCGATCAGCTTACTGTCCGCCGTTCGACTAATGTGGATGGCCGTATCTATTAGATACATTTTCATAATTCACTCTGTAAACAGTCGATGAAGATTTTCGAGACTTGTTTAATTCACATGCGCCTTCTAGAAGGTATATTTGTTTGTTTGTTGGTATATGTGCAAAATAGTTGCTATTGCTGTTGTTGTTTTTTTTTCAGCAACACCGGCAACAGTGAGCCCCCAACAGCAACAACAACAGCCGCGGCAGCATTTTGATTCACACCATCCATCAGCAATGGCTATTTTGCAGGTTGCGATAGTGTTTCGGTTTCTACTGTTAGGTTCAAAATGCTCATACGTCGCAGACAGACACACATATCGCTTTATTACTCTCGGGTGCTCTATCTGTATGGCTCTCTGTGTCAGTGGAAAAAAACCTACCGCAAGCGCCAAACACCCCCAAAATGAAATGCTCATCAAATGAAACCCCCTTGAACCATGAGGAGTAAGTGAATTAATCTCACATGCGCAAGAAGCAAACACACACATACACGCACACACTGCGATACAATCAATTATTTTAGTGGAGCTCTTTCACTCTCTCTCTCTGCGATTGTCGCTGTGTGTCCACCGGCATCTCTTTGCCGCCCCAAGCACCGGGCCTTGTATGTGTGACATCACAGAGATTACGCTCAAAGCATGACTGACATAATATTCAAATGACGAAAGAGAGCCAGACTGAGGCAATGAGACGGAGAAACAGTATTTTTTTCTTTAACACCTCAGAGCGAAAAACGAACAACAAAACAGCAGCAGCAACAACAACAATAAAAACACAGCAACTCACGTGGTTTTCGTTTTTTTCTTCTTCTTAATTGCGAGGTAATGGTGTTGTTGTTATTGTTTTTGCTATTGCTACCATTGTTGTTGTTGGTTTTCATATAATTTTGACCAGTGTAAGATAAAAATACTTAAACAAATGTTGTAGTTTCTCTTGTATGTTTGCATACCTAGGTTTCGTCGATAGGAATGTTTTTTTGGTTAATGTACAATTGTTCGAAAAAAAAAACAACTACATCTGAAACAAGCACAAGAACAATACCCTAATGACTACATTAAAAAAAACTATTGGGGAAAATCTATGCAAAACAAAACCAGAAAAACCGTCTATTTTGTTCTATTCGTTCTATTAATTTATGAATTGTTTAGCAGCGCTCCTGTCGTTGTTGCTGTATTCAAAAGAACTTTACAATAGATTTGAACCATGCTTTTTGTCACTGAAGCACAGTGGTTTTGAGAATTTACAATTCATGTGTATTAATGTAGAAAAGATGAAAAGCCGTTTTATGTAGAGATGTGCAGTTCACGAACGAACTAGTTCAAATGAACGATTCACTTAAAAGACCGATTGAACTCGGTCTTACAAATTCGTTCTTTTTAGTTCATCAAAAGAACGGAGCGTGAGCGTTTTACTGACCTAGTTCGATTTTATCTAAATGTAAGAGTCACCGATCGAGTTTTATTTTGCATGTGATATTAACAGCGCTTTCGTTTAGTAAGTCTATGACTATTTTGCAAAAACAAAATACAAATGGTATCCCAAATAACCCGCCAAACACTACTAGTAAAGTCTAATAAAAAATATATTGACTATAATTTATGTTGCTTCTCACGTGAATTGAAATTTTGAACTGCGACAAAAATAAATAGTCGACATGTTTTTATATAACTTCAAATAATAAAAAATCCTATAACTAAATATAACACTGTAATCTTCGATAACACTGTTTTATAAAATTTTCGAACTATGTAAATTTTTGAGTCAAAATTTGGCATTTGGTCAATGAGGTTTGTCAACACTAACGATAAAATTTTAAGAAAAAATTAGTGGGCATTTTTTAAGATTTATATTAAGTTATATATTTTTAAAATATATGTAAAGAACATAGAAAAAATGTTTAAAATCATTAAAAAATATTTGTTGATTGATTTAAGGCCGCCCTTAGGAACAAAATTTTTAAAGGTTTTCAAATCAGCATATTGTGTAATAAGCGAGAAATTCATCTTGTTGGCTCAAAATTGAAAAAAATTTAAATAACCTAAATAACGATTAATTTATAAAAAAATTTGTTTTCATAATGTGAAGACATTGTTAAATTTTGTAATGTGTTTAAACAAATTACAGCAATAATAACATATCAATATATCATCATGTGCCTTTTTTATTTTAATAATTATTATTATTTTACATATCTTTTTTAAATAACACTGATGGAAACCTCCCATAATAATAATTTATTATTGCAAATAGCAGAAAAATGCATTAAATATATAATGTTTGTTAACTAAAACACATGCCGACTATTGGAATATAACATGCCGACAATTGGAAAAAAGTGACTATTGGCACAAAGGCACTTTTATACATAATTATTAATTTAATCTAATTTAATACAATTTAATTAAACAAATTTGTATTCCATCGGGGAGTAAACAAAATTTCGAAACATATGAACTTAAATATAATATCGTGGAAAATATATGACTCGGAATGGTGAAACGTTTAAAAAGCGAAACCTTTCTTTAAAAACTATTGGTGCGTTTACCTATGTCCACATATTCTTTGAAACCTTTTTTTATTCCACGCTTTATAAGTTCATCAATTCTAAACATAAACTGTTCTTATTTCTTCTTTTTAATACCCCCGCCATATATGTAGGTCCAAAAAAGTATGTGACATTGCAATAAAAAAAATAATTGTAAAATTGTTTTTATTCACGCATCATAATCTTCCAAGAACACAAACTATCAACTAAACGATCCGGAGAGCGATGAACTATTAAAAGAACGACCGAAGTAAAACGACAGCTTAATTACGAACGATTGAACTACTGAACTAGAAGACCGAACTAGTTCAGTCAAAAGAGCTGAACTAAAAACAGCGATCAGCTAGCAGAACTAGATAGAACAACTCTAGTTCTATGTAGTAATTTAATTGTGAATATTCGCAAAAACTACGACTCCGACTGTGTCGATTTAGCTATGGCCGTTGAAATTACTATAGCGCGATTAATTTTTGTACATATGTACATTTCTACTACCCCTAGGATGTTTGACTTTGAAAATCGGCCATGTATAACTGTTGTCCCAAATATTTGGTATTTTAGGGATTTTGTGTACGTTTTTTTGAATCGAATTCGTTGTAATTTAGTATTTTGCGCATCGAATATTCCTACCCAAAAAATGACCAATATTAATATTTTTAGTATAGCCTCCATATAACTGTATGTACCTTAAAAGTTTCGGAATTTTTTAAGTGTGGGCACGTTTTCCGGCCAAGACTTATGTTTCGGGGTGGCCCCATATTACATTACCACCATAATTCGCCATTTTGGGATTTGGACACGTGTTTTCTACCGAATAGACTATAGTTTAAAAGGATTCGCTTATTTTGAAATAGTTTGAGTCGAAGATGTCAAACCTTTCACTTTCAAAAATAAACTCAAATATTGAAATATTTTAGGTTTTTATTGGATATCAAATATTCCCACTACAACTTGTCAATACCACTGCCACGATATAAAAGTCTGGGTTGATTTTAGGTATTTTAATGTCTACATCATGATAAAGTTTATAAAAAGTTCGGCCCGGTCGAACTTAAGTGATTGACTGACTTAAAGATTCATCAACGCACAGATGAAACGGCTGAAGTTAGAATCTTGAAATTTGCGGTGGTCCAAAGGTGTCAGCTAAGGTTGGGTTTTTGGAAATTCTTAATAGAATAACACTAAAAGTACTAAATATGGTATTATATGTAGAGCTAAAACTCTTCAATTTGGAATGAGTATCACTGATGGAGGATAGGATAGATATACCAACGGATTTTGGAAATTCAAACTAAAAGTATCCAAGTTTGTTATAACCGATGTTCGTTATAAGCATACTCGACTGTACCTAATTTGGTGCAATTTGAATTTCGGGTGAACCGAAAGAGCTGGATCACTGAAATTTGGTAATAAGATTACTGTTGGAGTGTAAAATTTGGCTTATAGATCGACTCGAAAAAAAAACACAAAAAATAAGTTTTCGGTCTACAATTCTAATCGCAATATTTTTTTATCAGCGCTAAATAATATATGAATACGTAAGCACCTGTAAATATTTATGTGTAACTCCCACATCCGAGAACATACGACAATATAATTGATATTAATTTATTGACCGATCTTTATTAAAAACTTATTCTTTGGCACGATCCCCTTCTCTATGCAAAAATTCGCGATGTTTAGGCCACAATGTCGGCCTCTGGAGCGGCCAGGAAATCAGACAAAAATAAAGTGGTTTTCATTGGCCAGAACCCATTCTACATGCAAAATTTCGTGATGATTAGTCCATAACTATGGCCTGTATCGTGTTTACAATTCGTAATGGACAGACGGATGGACGGGCATACATGTCTAGATCGACTCAGCTAGTCGAGATATGATGTTGGTTGGTTCTAGGACCAATATTTCAGGCCGTTACAAATTCTTGAGCTGCACAAAGCTGTAATACCTTGACAACATAGTTGTGTAGGGTATAAATATATAAATGTTACGAGGACCTGTAGTAAAAAGGGACAACACACAATCTAAAGGAGCAATTGATGGAATGGGAAATATCGCCAATGGGAAGAACGAATAAAATCTTGTATTAAAATATGTTTAAGTTTTATTTACAAATATATTGAAATCAATATTTATTTCGTTTCAACCATGCGATAAATGACAGAATTTCGTAAAAATCACCATAATTTTTTTAATATTTTTGAATAAAACTTTCCAAAGTATTCATAATAATTTCCGAACTTCGGAAATTTTTTTAATTTTAATTTATTTTGAAACAGCGTTTTTTACGGAAGGCGGGCACGATAACTCAAAAACTAACAATTAAATCCGTTCCAGATTTTAAGACGTTATTCTGGACCTACATAGCTATTTTACGAACTAGGATAAATCCAAACGGTGAAGATCTTCCCTACTTTACAGGATGGTTTATGATCGAAAATATGCTATTTTCCACAAAAAATGTTTTTCCTAGTTCCGCTATTTTGCCAATTTTCAAACAAAGTCAATAATCCTGTGTTCATCATCATGGGCAGTAAGAAATATTTCTATTTTAAATGTTGAGATTTTCTCAGAAAAACGAGGACATATAATTTAAAAATTTGCCAGATAAAATCGCGTATATTTTATAGTATATCTCCATCGATTATTTATATCATATTCCATAAAATATTCATGGTTTTTCGAATATTCAATTAATTTAGATAAATCATAAACATGGGTCTATGCTATTTTCAAATATAAAACTAATGTCTACAGATTTGGCGCAAAACCACAGTATTTTTGTTCAGTATTAGATTAATGTTGTTATATTGTGCTCTCCTGCTGCTCAATTATTAGTGTTATTTTGTTTCTGTTTCATGAAATATTTTTTTTAGTTTTATTGTGTGAGTTTATTTCACTCTCACCTTCAACGCCGAAAGAGAGAAAGATTGAGCGAGAGCAATAGGCATATGTATTTGATACGAGTATCTGTGTGTTGTTGTTCTTTGATGGATTTTCGGTTTGGTTATTGTTGTTCTTATTGTTCGCTCAAAACAAATTAATCTGAGTATCTGTGTGTGTGTGCGTTTGTGTTCTACAACAGCGACGACGTCGTAAAATTTCGGCCCGACAACTGGGACCAAATGATAGCATTGAGCACTGATACTCGTTTCACTCGTTAGTTTGGTTTGATGACTTACGGTGCTTACGGGCTATAGGAATTAGCACGCGAACAACAGCAACGACGCGACACAACAACACAATCTCTCATCTAAACGTACTACAACACCATACCGTATACTACGACGTTGTGTGTTCGACACGAGATAATACCAACCAACCATTGAAATTATATTTTTATTATAAAAGAAAAATAGAAATAATAGCAGAAAAATATAATAATAAATAAAAAAAAAAAAATTAATAAAAAAATATAGTTCAATTTGAAAATTAAAAAAACAGAAATAGGTTTCTGTTTTTTACTCAAGTAAAAAATAATCACAACAATATTTTCTTGTCTACGGTTCAAAATTCAATTCCTTGAGAAAACCTCGTGTATTCGTTTTGAAAAATTGTGCAAAAAAAATTGATTTTTTTTATATCAACATAAAGTCGTTTGCGAGTGTGTGGAATACTGAGATATTCCTTGTGCCCTTCCTTACTACTGTCTCCATTGGAACGGAACGAGTCGAAAGGAGCAGTTAAGACACCCTCCGTCAAACAACAAATCAACCAAAGTTGTCAAAAATTAACAGTGACAACAACAACAGTCATAACCAACCGAAACAACATTTGTCATAGGGGGCAAAGTTCAATAAATAAAAAAAAAAAATAGCAATTGGCCATATTAATTTATAACAACAACCACAAATGAAAAATAGTTCCATGAGTTATACAAACCCTGTAAAAAAATTAATCGCAATGTTACCCAGTTAAAATGATTTTTTAGAAACGAAAAAAAAAAAATCGAAAAAAAAAACTTTGGAAAAAATCGCAATTTACTTCTTGGCAAATCAGCTGTTTTGAAATGTCATACTGTGTGTGTGTGCATATTTCTTGGGTTAAGTGAGTGAAAAATGTCATTTATAACTGTTATACTGCAAAGTGTATATACTTGAGAAAAACTTCGAGAACAAGTTTATATAAAAGTGAAGGACTGAAACGTTCAAAAAATTCTACAAGACAAATAATTCTTCTTTCTTTTCTTTCGGCTGATTTCAAAAAAAAAAAAAAACTATCATTGGTAACACCGTATTACTTTTATCACTGCTGTGCCTGTTCATCTCTATCTCTCTCTATCCCTCTCTCACGGCTACTCTCTTGTGATTGCTGTTACTGTTATACCGGAAGAGTGCAAAACGTATCCAGTCCTAACTGTGTGGATTCTATACCTCTGTGCAAAATTTACAACAACCTCGCCATTACATATATCCTGAAATTCCTACACCCACACACTCACATGTGTACATAAGAAGAAGAGAACAAAATAACAACAACATTCAAATGCCTGCAAATTTTTTAGTTATATACACGCAAGGCACCAATTTGGTTTAAGTTTTTTTGGAAACGAAGAAAAAAAATACAACCTGCAAAAGAAATTAAAAGAATGCCACAAATTACAACAATAAATTAAAATTTATTTTTAAAAAAAATTCAACACACAAAACGGTTAAAATAATATAGCCAACAATCTACAAACTTGACTGCCTTTAACCTGTTCTTCGTTGATGTTTTAATTTTCTGAAAACAAAATCTATGTTTATTTTTCTTGTTTGGAAATTTGTGTTCTCAATCTACAAAAAAAAAAACTTAAAATATTCCTTGTTAAGTGCTTAAACATGCTTAAAAATTAATAAATGTAAATTAAAGGTTGTTAAATTAAAAAAAAATAATAAAAATAAATAAAAATTGTTATGATTTAAACGGATAACCAAACAGCAAAGCAATACATTTTTAAACTGGAAGGAACAAAGCAATTAAAATAAATTAAAAAAAAAACCTTCTACCCCCTTCAATCGTTAACCAAAATTGCATTGGCCATCTATTTGTCTTTTCGATTCTTCGATGATTTCAGATTTGGGGATGCCAAGAAACCAATCAAACCAAACATTGTATACAACAAGTTTGATCTAAAATTAAACTATAAAAATTTTCCGCTAAGCATTTAATGCTAAAAAAGATTTAGCAAATTAAAAAAAAAAAAAATAACACAGAGACCCACAAATTACAAAAAAGAGAAAAACCTTTCCCTCCTAACAAACAAAGAATACACAAATCCCCCCCTCAAATGTCCTCAGCAACAATAGTTTGAAAACTACTTAAAAAGATTTTTTCTATTAATTGTTAAACTACAACTACAACAACAGAACTTGTTTATTTTTATAGTCATTGTTATTGTTAAATACAACAGATATATATATACAAACATACATAGTTAATAGTTAATTGATTAGATTAAAAATATATACAGAAAATAAAAAAGTAAAAAGAAAAATTAAGAAAAAACCAAAACGCTGTGCATTTTTTGATGTAGCTGAAAAAGAATCACCAAGAAAATAAAAATAAATTACCTTAAAACAAAAAACACGCCAAAAAGCAGCCAGAAAAAAAAACGCAAACGCAGCAACACTCACATTAATTAAAATAATACAAAAATAATAAATACAAATAAAATTATTATTAAAAAGTTGTTAAATTTAAAATAAGAAAAAAATATTCAACAAAGCAATTGTTAATAAAAACAAAAAAATAAATAAATAATCAACAACAACAAAAAATTAGTTATAACAAATATATAATTAAAAAAAAAAAAAAAAAAAATCAAGACAAACAAAACATATACGGGGCCTTTAATTTTTAGCAAATTTTACACAATAATAATATTAATTATTACAAAAAAAAAAAAAAAAAAAACAAAAATAAATAAATACAAATAAAATACCTACAAATTACTACAATAATAAAAAAATAATTTTAAAAAGTAACACAAAAAACCCATAAAAATATTACAAAAGCAACGTGCAATAATTTAAAAAAAAACCACAACATCTACAATTAATTCCTTTTTTGCTGCTATCCATTGTCCTGCAACAATCTAGTCCAAGTTATCCAGTGATTTCAACGTTTTCCATTTTTTTTATTTTGTACAACAAACAACATAATTTAAAAGAAAAAAAATATTTTAAATATTTTTTTTTGTTGTGATTTGTCGCTGGTGCTCGGTTTTTTAAAAAATTTTATGAGAAAATGAGCGACAGGGAGCGATCGTCCCCAACACTGATCGAAACTGGTTTAAAGAATTTAATTGGCGGTCGTGATGGCAATTATCCATTAATCAGTGGCATAAATGGTAAGTTGGCAAAAAAGGGGGGATTCCCAAAACACAAATTTACAGTAATAAAAAAAGTGTAAAAACCAGTCTTTGTGCATAACTTTTAAACAATTCGGCCACAGACGACAAGTGTTAAAAAAAAAAATATTTCAGAAAATATGATATCGAGAGGGTTCGAGGTTTGATCAATAAAGAACCATTAAAGGTCTTTTCCTTCAGCGTATTTTCCTATTCTCGAAACACAAACGCGTTTTTCCATATAGCTAGCAGATTTGCTTCGATTTTCCTAGTTTTATAAGACAAATCGAAATTTTTAAAAGTCGACTTTGCGATTTTCTCGAAGATCAAAAGTCGCTTTTAGACTTTTCAATACAAGAAGTCGATTACTTATCCCTAACTCCTTATAGAAGGCACGTCTCTGTGACACTTTAGGTTTTGGTTGATTTGACCCTCGGACTATTGTCATCACCTTAACAGCCGTTGTAAGTATTTGGTCAGATCCCCTTTACCGTGCAAAATATATGACGTTCTGCATATAATAAAGCTTTCGGTTCTTTGCAGACCCCTAAATATCATCTCAACATCACCAAAACTTATAGGCGTAGTCCGAGCATCACTGGAACTTCATGTAAAATTTCAAAACGATCATATAGACACCTTTAAATATTTACGTATAATTCCCACATCCGAGAACATACAACCATGTAATTGGTATCAATTTAAAGGTCAACCCCTCCTCTTCTATGTCCTTCAGGAGTAAATATATTCGCCCCAGAATACAACTTTTGTAATTTTTCACACAAAAGTCTGCATCCATTTGACCCGACAAAATTTTTGACCAATCTTCATCAAAACTGTCATGTTTATTCTATGGCCAAATCTGTTTCTCTGTGTAAATTTTCGTGGTGTCAGGGTCATAATTGTGGCCTATATCAGAAAAAATAAAAAAATAAAGTTTTTGGTCCATTTGATCTCCTAAATATTAACCAATCATTACCAGCGACCAGAATGCATGACAAGATCAACTTAGCTAGTCGAGATATGATAAAAGTGTAGGACCAATATTTCGCGTTGTTACAAATTTTTGGGGCAACACAAAACTGTAATACCCGGTGTTGGGTATAAAAACAAATTCGAAAAAAGTAATTTTTTCGTTAGGTACCTAAAGGTAACCCAAGCAAATTAGTTCGTTATAGACAATGTTTGTTATAGGCAAAACCAAGGAGTAGTAGAAAAAATTATATTATGTTCCAAAATATATAATTTTTGTGTCCTTTTTGGAATACTTTATCTGCGTCTATTTTCCTTTGATGAACCTGACATTTTTTGTGATTTTCCAGCGTTAAATATAGATTAACTTTTCGAGCAGGATTGTGATCGTTAAGTATTTTGTATATTTATAGCAAGTTCTTCATAAATGGAAATGAAAACTGAAATATGGAACCGAATAAATAGTTCGTTATAAAAAAAGTTCGCTATATCCGAAAGTTCGCTATAAAAGTAAAGATTTTATGAAAAATATGCTTTAAAACTTCGGGAATACGAAATTCGTTATAACCGGTGTTTTTTAAGCGTATTGGACTGTATTTTTGAGCCAATTCGATTGAAAATTTTGCCAAAAATTCAGGAGTACCGTTTTATGGGTTCTACCAAAAAAAAAAAAAAAAAAAAAAATGGGCCTATAACGATAATGTTTGTTATGTAGATTTTCTACCCAATGAGAACCCAATATATAAAATTACAGCCAAAACTCCACAATATATAAGCATTTATTTTTGGAAGTGTAATTACATGGGGACTAATCTGAAATGTGGACCGATACTGATAATTTTTGATAAGTAGATTTATTGTACAATAATATCTCCAAATACCAAATATTGACTATTTCAGTTGAAATCTGTCTTATATGGGGACTGATCTAAAAAGTGGACCAATACCGATAATTTTTGATAAGATATCTCCAAATACCAAATATTGGCTACTTCAATTGAAATATGTCTCGACACACAAAGACTTAGATCCCAAATGGCGCTTGCGAAAGCCACGTTTAGAAGGGGTCTCAAATTTGCATTGGCAATTGTGTTGGCGCATGAAAAGTTTTGATAATATCTTGAAATACAAGAAAACAATTTTTTATATTAGCATTTTTATTTATAGGCCAGAAATATATATGCCCAAATAAATCTAACAAATCTATATCCTTAACCATCCTTAAATGGTTAAGGATATTTTTTAATTCGTCAGAGTTGCATATGCTTTGGCTCAGCTAAAATTGAGTTAATCATTTTATCAATAAATTTTACAGCAAAATACCAAAAATTTCTGGGAAAAATGATGTCTTTGTGCATAAGTTTGTAACAGGCAAAAATAATCGAGATAGACCCATGGTTCCTTTTGAGAATATGCATAGAATCACTTTCTGAGTCGATTTACGCATGTCCGTCTGTCCGTCCGTCCATGTATTTTTGTGAACAAAGTACAGGTCGCATTTATGATCCGAATTGGATGAAATTTGGCACAGCTCATTTGTTTGGCCCAAGTACGAACCCTATTGAAATTGGGAAAAATCGGTTCAGATTTAGATATAGCTCCCATATATATCTTAAACCAATTTAAGGTAAATGGTGTACCAAAGTCACAATATATCTTTCGATTTGCACGAAATTTGTAATAGCGTACTGAATGAAGTCTGGAATGATGTGTGCAAAGTTTCGTAAAAATCGGTTCAGATTTTGATATAGCTCCCATATATAGTTTCGCCCGATTTTAGGTAAATAGTCCATTAAAGTCCCTGGAAATCTTTTGATTTGCACGAATTTTGGCGTAGCGTACTGAATTAAGTCTAGAATGATTTGTGCAAAGTTTCGTGAAAATCGGTTCAGATTTAGATTTAAGTTAATTGGTGCACCAAAGACCATATATATCTTTCTATTTGCACGAAATTTGACATAGCGTACTGAATTTCTTATATAATAATGTGTTCTAAGTTTCATGAAATTCGGTTCAGATTTAGATATAGCTCCCATATACAGTTTCGCCCGATTTTAGGTAAATGGTGCACCAAAGTCCCTGGAAATCTTTTCATTTGTACGAATTTTGGCATAGCATACTGAATTCAGTTTAGAATGATGTGTGCAAAGTTTCGTGAAAATCGGTTCAGATTTAGATATAGCTTCCATATATATTTGCATCCGATTTTAGGTAATTGGTGCATCAATGTCTGTAAAAATCATTCGATTTGAACGAAATTGGTCATAGCGTACTGAATTAAGTCTAGAATGACGTGTGCCAAGTTTTGTGAAAATCGGTTCAGAATTGAATATAGCTCCCATATATATTTTCGTCCGATTTTATGTAATTGGTGCACCAAAGGCCCTATATATATTTCGATTTGCACGAATTTTGATATATGGTACTGAATTAAGTCTAAATTGATGTTGCTAAGCTTCGTGGAAAGATCCATAGCTAGGCCGATTGACACAATGTATTGAAGTAATATAAATTAGTCTCTGGCAAGTTTTCCTGAAATCGGTTCAGATATAGATATATAACAAAAACGCGTCTTCTGTTGGGATACATATGTAGAATATACCCAAAGTGGTGAAGGGTATCATATAGTCGGCCCAGTCCGACTTTACTACTTTCCTTACTGGTTTTTAACCTGAAATAAAGGGATTACTATATATTTCCACATATTCAATTTCAGTTGCAAATGTTCTGACCACTACTTTATAGATCCACAAATGAATAATATGTGTTTAAATTTATAAAAATGATTTAAGAATCGTTTTAGTAGAAAGACTTATTTTCAACCATATTTAAAAATTGATAATTTTTTATTCCAAAAAAAATCTGATTACGTTTTTAGCAAATAATTCTAATTTTATAAAAGAAACAAAAAAAATAATATTTTTGGAACAAAGAATTGAATATGTAAATGAGAATAAATCTAATGAAGCTTAATGTTGTCACTTTGATATATTTTTAAATTATATTTTAAACACATTTGCAAAGGCAAAATAATAATGCCTTAATTTCCTAACAACGTGTTCAGTATATTTGATATACAAAGTAACGAATTTTTAGAAATAAATACATAAATAAGTAAATAAATTTTGACATAGAACATGCCACTGCTGTTACTGAAGGCAAAAACAAAAAAAAAAAAACAGAATTTTTGTGTAGCTGTTTTATTTATTTAATATTTTTTGCTACATGTTTCTTTCACACAGTATAATTAATTATATCTGGACATTTCTGTAGATATAGAATATTACGCCTCCACTGACAGAAATAAAGTGTCTGCATACTTTTCATGCGAAACCTTGAATTAAAAATAATATCTTATGCAGTAATAAAAATATATAAATATATGTAAATATATATTGAAAGTGCTCAAGGGAATTATTAGAACTATAAAATTTAGTTTCTATTTTCCGTCATTGCGGCCTCATATGTCAAGCATTATGATTTGGAATTTTACTACTAATTCTTATCATGATGATCATATATACCTAATAGGGTTTCCGACGAGTATATCGAGTATATGTTATAAAATTTCCATTAAATTTTTGATTTGATTTTTCCTTTATTTTCATGACATCAATCGAACTTATCGAAATATTCGAAAAATATACATAAAGACAAAAAAAAACAAAGACAAAATCAAAGAATAAGTATAGAATAGAGAAAAAGAAAACAACTATTTTGCGTGAGTTCAAGTAATAAAAACTAAAGAAATGGAAACAATAGACGAAAATAAATGACAAAAACCTTAACCATCCCCTTGCGTCTCCCAATCGCAGGAAGAAAGGCAAAAAAACGACAAACTATGTCTGCCTAAAGGTCATTTTGTAATAAAAGCTTACCAACTGCCGAACATATTTCTAATATTTTTCTTTTTTTGGTTTTAGTTTCGTCATGAAAGTTTTCTTTTTTCGCTGAATATTTTCTTCTTTTGTTTGAGTACATACTTCAATTGGCAGGATAAAATAGTTAAAGGTATAAGTTTTAATCATAACTGCAAGGACATCAACTATGTAGACAAACTTTGCAATTTATGATAAAATATTCTAAGTAAGCTATATTATATATACTCGTATACTCAACTCAAGTGTCCAATCATTTCTCATAATACTTTTGTTATTTTTTTATTACTTTTTTGATGGCTAGACGATTGTAAAGTAGACGTTTTTTGCTTGGCTTTTTCCTCATTCTCGTCCATTCGATTCGGTATTATTTGTTAATCGTTTGTTATAACACAAAACCAAAAAATTAATAAACATAAATTTGAATATTCAGTAAACATTTGATTTATAAATAAACAAATATTATGTGTTTATTTGTTGTTTTTCGCAGAGTTTTTTTCTAAAAGTTTTCATTAACAAAAGTTAGGAAAGTAAAGGATACGAGATCTGATCAAAAAATTAACCGTTTATTTATTCATCAATAATAGAAACCAGGGGCCGATCATACGATACCCTACACAACTACTACGGAAGTCTATCTTTCTGTGGATGTTTATTTCGAACCTGGGCAATATTTCGTGATATTTGGTCAGCGCTATATTTCAGTCCTCTAGTGAGGTAATGGGTTACTAAATAATATCTGGGTAGGTAAGCACCTGTAAATATTTAAGCGTAGCTCCAACATCCGAGTACAAAAGACAATATAATTGGTATCAATTTAAAGGTCACACACTTCTATCCGATCCCTTGGCCCGATCCCCTTCTCCATGTAAAAATTCGCTATGTTTGGGCCGTAATTGCAGCCTCTGGAGCGACCAGAAAAACCGACAAAAATTAAGTATTTGGTCTATTTCATCCCCTAAATATTAACGGATCTTTATCAAAAATAATAGGGGTCTTCATTGGCCAGAACGCATCCTACATGCAAAATTTCGTGAAGATTGGTCCATAAATGTGGCCTCTATCGTGTTTACAAATTATAATGGACAGACGGACGGACGGACACACATGTCTAGATCGACTCAGCTAGTCGAGATATGACGATCGGTATACTTAAGGCTGGGTCTAGGACCAATATTTAGCGGCGTTACAAACTTTTGGGGCTGCACAAAGCTATAATACCCTGACAACATAGTTGTGTAGGGTATACAAATCTCGTTGTAGATTTAAAAGAGTCCAATTTTAAATTTTATTATTTTTATATGAACATGTTAACTCAAAATCAATGGAATAAAATGAACAATATTTATGTGAATTCAATATATATCATTAAGGAAAGTAGTAATCGGACTGGGGCCACTATATAACACCCTTCATCATTTTAGGTATATTCTAGAAATGTATCCTAAAAGACGTCGCCTTTTCGACATGAAAGTGAACCGACTAACATCAATCCATACACAGGCCTTTCTCCAACCTATGCTAAATTTACTTTAATTCGGGCAGATTTAAAGTCGTTTGCGTATGATGGGACAAATGTATGTATGTATCTCCATATGCACCAATTTCAACAAAACACAATATCGTCATTCTAGTCTCAATTTGATACGTGGTGTAAAATTTCATATAAACCGGACAAACATTAAGAGTTTTGTACACCATTTACCTAAAATCGGATTTATATATAGCTAAAAATCTAAAAATGAAACGAATTCAACGAAACTTGCAAGATTTTAAATTATATTAATTTCAGTACTTTTTACAAAATGTTGTGCTAATCGGACAAACTTTGGGTCTTCAATGCACAATTTATATAAAATCAGAAGAAAATATATATGGGATCGAAAGAAATATAGGAGCTTTGGTGCACCATTTGCATTAAATCGGACAAAAATATATGTGTAAGCTATATATATCTGAACGGATTTTCACGGAACTTAGCACACATCATTCTAGACTCAATACAGTACGGTGCCAAATTTCGTGCAAATCAAAAGATATACAGAGACTTTGGTGCATCATTTACATTAAATCGGACGAAAATATATATTTTGGAGCTATATCTAAATTTGAACCGATTTTCACGAAACTTAGCGCACATCATTTAAGACACTATTTAGTACGATATGCCAAATTTCGTGCAAATGGAAAGGTATTAAGGGACTTTGGTGCACCATTTACATTAAATCGAACGAAAATATATATTTGAGCTAAATCTGAACCGATTAATACCAATTTTATTTCGGTTTTCTTCAAAATACTCTATAAGTTCTCTATGAGATTCCAATCCGGGCACTGAGGAGGTATTTGAATCACTTTTGGACATTTATAAAGCAACCATTCTCGAACGATCTGGGACTTGTGTTTGGGGTTATTATCGTGATAAAATTGATATGTTGTCCCCAATCCCAATTTTTCAGCACTACATTTCAAAGAAGAAAACCATGCCTTGTACTTATGTTTGGATTACCGGTCACTTGTCGAAGCAACCACTCTTCGTGTCTTATATTGAATATTTTTTTCTCGCTGGTTTTCGGCTTTGGAAAATTTGATTCTCGTTTTTGCGAGTCAATATATTTTTTGGACAGCAGATAGGGTAATATTGAGTATTTTCGCTGTTTTTCGAGACAGAAAATTTGTTCCATAAACCGAACTTAAGAAAGATTTCCAGGCACGTCGATCTTGTGCGCAGTTTTTTCAATTGGAAAGACCATGTTTTGATATGTCATCGTACTCTTGATCTTTCCATCGAATTCGTGGCCTTCCTTTATGCGTGAACCATCTGTAGGTTCGTTTTTATATACCATTGTAGCTGGGGAATTCTCATCCATTCGCAAAATGGCCTAGCCACCGTAGTCGCTGCAGCTCGATACGTGTGACTATGTCGAATTTTTCTCTCAAACACTCTAAGAGCTGCCTCATCTGCTTGCGCAAGTAGCCATGCTTCTGATCTATACACCACCACGGGCAGTCTTGTAGAGATGATTTTGGTCTGGCCAACACTATCTCTCTCTGTATTGCAAAACTGATGGGATTAGTTTTATTTATGGCGGTACCGACGTACATAAAATCTTTGACTACCTCGAAGCTGTAGTTTTCAAGTTCCACAGTTAGAGTCTACTGGATGTCTTGTGCGTTGATACCATAAGACTCCTTCTCAATGTGTTCAATGTTCGGCCCATTATGTCGATGTTATAGGCGTAGGATTAACATGTGTTGTTTGGTGTACAAAGTGTCACTTCTGTTCACGAGAGTCCCCATTGCCTATCGTGCAACCTTTTACGTTCGGTATTAAAGTTCCTCGTTTGGTATTAACCCATGTTGAAGACCTAATTTGCTCTGTGTGGCGTTCCATGGTCTCAAATTCTCACGATGGCTAACTGATGCAATATTTAACTTAATATATTATTTATATTATTTAATATGGTACTATTTTTGGTAGCATTTGCACCATGTACTTGTACACCAAACCTAACCTCATAAATTGTATTATCTATTCATTCAAATCATTGTTACATTGTTGTACATTTTCCAAAATCCCCTTAATGTCAGACAATACTCTTTCTAATTTTACAGAACATTATTCAAATTATTTATTCGATTTTTTATGAAATTGCATGTGCAATTTGAATGTTTTGTGTGCAAAAAAGGAACATATTATTATTGCATTTATTGATTTTTCATGTTGTTCATTTTTTTGATTATTTATGAACAAAGAAAAGTACAATAATAATACTAAACCTCTAACGTCTCCGGAACATGCTATTCGAATTTGTATATTGTGTTAGTATATTGTGTGCATATACACACGCTGGTTCTTAATGCCGTTTGTATTCGAACAAAAGCAAAACATGAAAAGAATGTCGCAAAGGAAGCATAAAATTGTATAGTTATAATGTTAAGCAAATCGATTTTTTTTGGGAAATCTTATTATGGCAGAATAGGAGCACCCAATAATGAACAAATTTGGGGTTACAAACAAAATTGAGCCAAAGGAAAAGTAGAAGAAAATTCAAAGCAAACAAGAAAGCCTCAGATCCTGACGCATAGAGTTGCCACAAATCATCGCCATCTTACTCGATTAGTCCCTGATCCTTCCATCTAAGTAGATGATTGATCTTCTGTTCCTTGTGGTAGGTTGTGGGACTGCCATCTATAGTTGCCTAGAAACATTTCCTTTTAGAGTTTCGTACTATGGTTGTTTTCTTTGTTTATTTAGTCCTGCAATTTTCCTCTGAGTGACACTATCTTCTACTATTTCTATTATGTGTTATCATCATATGTTAATGACAAGGTTGTTCTTTATTAGAATATCAGGGTATTCGAATGCATCTTATTCGATTAGTTCTTGTTCCTTCCAGCTAAGTAGATGATCGGTCTCCTGTTCCCTGTTCTACGTAATGGGGCTGCCATCTATCGTTGGCTAGAAACCACTCCTTTAATTTCGTACTGTTGTTGCGTTGTTGTGACTTACTATGGGTGGCACTATCTCCTACCATTCCTATTTTGTGCTCTCCTAATGTATTGATTCTGAGGTTGGTTATTAGATTATCAGGGGAAACGGATGCATTCAAAGAATTTCATTTCTAATTCGTATGTTTCTATTTAAAATTCGTCAAGTTTCACTTGAAATTTAAAGAAATCCATTTAAAATTCAAAATATTCAATTTGAAATTAATAACATTTCACTTGTAATTCATAATATTTCAGTTGTGCTTCATAACTATTCATTGCAATTTCATAATATTTTGTTCCAAATTCGAATAAAATAAATAAACTGAACAATAAGTGGGGTAGATTTTTTTATTTTCAATTGAATCCAATAGAGACAAAAAATAAAATGTTATGCAAAGTCAAATATTAAAAATCCGCAAGGGTCACCTCCTAATTTGGGAGAATAAAGTAGGGATACGTGGTCGAGCGCAAAAGTCGACTCTTAAACATTTCGATTTTTCCTCTGACCAAAAAGTCGATTTTTAGACTTTTCGATTTTTGCCTTTGACTAAAAAGTCGATTTTCGATCTTTCGATTCTGTCAAAACTGTTCAAAATCAATTTTCGGATTTTACTGACTTCTGGAAAATCAACTAAAAATTTGATTTTTTATATGAATTATTGTGAATTGATAAAATAAAGTTCCGGAAAGTGAATTTTTTTGGGCAATTTGAGCTTTGTGATAAAAAACCAAGTATTTGTGAAGAAAATCGAAAGATGATCTTGACTTTACGATTTTCTCATAGATCAAAAATCGACTTCGACTTTTCAATACAAAAAGTCAATTAATCGATTAGTCGAAAGTCGATTTACTTATCCCTGGAACAACGAGTTCAATTCGTAGAGGAATTGGTACATCGAATTTCAACTGAATACAGTTGTGTCGTTCCGAGACGAACTAATTCTTTGAAAATATTCCGATAAAGGAACAATTGGAACTAGACCCAGCTCCTTAGTTCATACAGTTCATTTTTCTGATATTTACAGAACTCCTTCCTTTATTCCCATATTCTTTCTTCATTTCTCAGATTTTAAATATATGTAAACACACCAAAGGCACAGATCAATGGAATGTAAATAAATAATAAAAAATATTCATTTGTCCTAAAGTGAAATTCAGTAACAGAATAGTGCTACTGAAATTAATAATAATTACTAAATAGAAACTAATTTAGAACAAAGGGAACAAACTCTTCAAATGAACTATCTGCGAATTTGAACTTGATACGTAGAAGAATTGGTATATTGGTAGTACATCGAATTACAACTGAATACAGTTGCGTCGTTCCGCGACGAAACTATTCCGATAAAGGGACAATTGGAACTAGACCCAGCTTCTTAGTTCATACAGTTCATTTTTCTGATCTTTATATGGAACTATATTCAGGAACTAGTTAATTACTAAAAATTAAACGAAATTGATCTGTCCATTCCGTGAACTAGTTTATTTAACTATAAAAATGAAATCATTAAAATTACAATTGAAATGTTTTGAATAACAATGCCAAAGGTGTACAGGTGTAACTTCCGTTCCTCATGTTTATTATCTCACGTACATAAATATCAAAGATTTATTGAACAATTTTAAGCAAAAATGTGCTCAACATATTAGCCTTTATTATTCTAAACTTATTTTCATTTCTTTTTCGACAATTTAAAATTTTATTTGAAAATATTTTCATTTCGAAAAAAAAAATATCATAAAAACTAAAGAAAA
Source organism: Musca vetustissima (assembly GCF_032173495.1). NCBI lineage: Eukaryota > Metazoa > Arthropoda > Insecta > Diptera > Muscidae > Musca > Musca vetustissima. The sequence goes on from NW_026888931.1 coordinate 95,847, forward strand.
CATCGGTACTTCAATCAAATATAGGCATTTGTTTGCTGGTGGTGAGCGTAATGAAAATACAATTTACGATCTACTTAATGATTGTAAACAAAAAAAATATATATATTATATGAATATCATACTAAAGCATACCACATTGTGAATATGTTGTCTTACCGGGAGGAACGATTCTTGGTATCATAAATTATCATTTGCAATAAAATAAAAAGAAAAACATTCTTTAAATAATTAATTATTTTTTTTTTGTATTAAACAAAGTAGATATCTATAACATGCTAGAATTTTTGCTTTGGGTTAATTTTGAACGCGTTTATTTTAGTTAGTAATTTATGAGTTAAAGTAAATAATAATATTTTGTTAAATAATAAAATGTTTTAATATCTGCAAAAAAGCGGAAATCTTTAATCCGGGATATTTTGTAAACCGATATTTTAAATGAAATATAATTTTATTTCTTAATTTAAATTTGCATTTTTATTGTTATAATTATTCAATTAATTTCATTTATTTAGTTTTTTGCTTTTTTATTTCTTTATTTTTAAATTTAAATAAATTAATAATATATGAATTAAAATTATGAAGTGTAAACATAATATGAATTTCTTAGTTGTAATAATTAGTATTAGAGTTGAGTAGTTCCGGAACGAACTAGTTCATTGGAACTATTCCGAGAAAGCAACGATCGGAACTAGTTCCAGCTCTCAATATAATAGTTCCTAATATAGTTCCTTTTTCTCATCTCGTTGCTTTTTTATCTCGTCCTTTTTCTTTTCCTTTTTTCTCATATTCTTCATTTGTTCGTATTTCGAATTGTGTATATTGTTATTTTTTTTTTGTTTTAAATATTCTATTTTGTTTTAATACTTCGAATTGTGTTTTAAATATTTTTAATTACCTATAAACAAAAGTATTTTGTGCTTATCGTCCTGCAGTTGAATTCTGTAGCTTCATTTCATGTTTGCACAATTTTCAATTTTTACATTTATTAACAAATCAGCACGGAACTATGTGAGTGAAAAACAAAAAGAAAGATGAAAGAGAGAGATTCAAAGGAACTATGTAGGAGTCGGAACTATATGGAGAAAAAGGAACTATTTGGAGCAATGGAACTATAAAGAGCAAAGGAACTATATGGAGAAAAGAAACTATAAAGAGCAAAGGAACTGTATGGAGTAAAGGAACTATATGGAACAAAGGAACTACATGGATCGAATGAATTATATGGAGCAATGGAACTATATATGGAAAAAACGAAAAAAAGGAACTGTATGGTGTAAAGTAACTATGTGGAGCAAAGGTACTATATGGATCGAAGGAACTTTATATGGAAAAAACGAAAAAAGAACGATGAAGGAGGGAGATAAAAAGGAACTATGTAGGAGTCGGAACTATTGGAGCAAAGGAACTAGTTCCATTTTAAAAAAGGAATGAGAAAGATTGATCCGCTAAGTGAACTAGATTGCCCAACTCTAATTAGTATTTAAATAGTATGTAAAATTAAGTAAATTAAATAATTCGTGAACGACCTAGTTCAATTGAACGAGTCAGTCCACTGAACGAGTGAACGACATAGTTCAGTTATTATTATTGTCGTTCAACGAACGATACCAAACTCATTCGGTCTCTGAAAGACATTGCTCAAATAGTCAAATAAGAACAATTTCATATAAAATCTGTTATTTTGAATGAGATTCGTGTAATATGCGGTGCTTAAAATATCAAATGCTTCAGAAGTGTTTTACGTACAGCTGGAGGGTCAGTAAATAATATGATGCGACATTTAAAAGCAAAGCACGCCCATAGATAACCGTGGAGCTGGAAACTACGGAAAATAGGCAAAGGGGGGCCAGAGCAAAAACTGCAGCGCAAACAAGAGTGCTGCCGAATATTTAAGGAGTTATGCCATTGACCACCACCCCTTAACAAAGTGGAGAAAATATATAGGAAAGTCCTTCGAATGATTGTGAAAGGTAATCATTTTTTTACGGTTGGCTGAACTGCCAGAACTTTATTGGAATACGCTGCCATGCCAATTGAACTGAGTATCCAATTGAACGATATAAGCAACTGAACGAGGTGAACGACCTAGTTCACTTTAAAAAAATGATCTAGTTCATTCGATCTCTGAACTGAACGAGATTGCCCAAGACTACAGCTCAAGCAAAAACTATGCACTTTGGCAGTTAATCGACAGTTATAGTTAAATTCTGATAGTGCAGCCAATTTATTGCACCAGGGTTTGACCCAAAAATCGGAACAACAAATTGTTTATTGAATTCCTATATTGAGAATTAAAATCACAATAATTTTGCCGGTAGAAAAATAAAAAGCTGGGTTTGTTGGAAGACGTTCAAATAGATTGAAGGAAGGCATTTAACCGATAATATATATATATATATTTACTATAAGTAGGAATATAATTTAAGGTCACAGGCGAGAAGAGTGGGGAACCTCATCTCTGTGGTGGATAACACAATTGACAATTCCCTCCTTTGTGTATTCAATATAATGCTAAGTTATTTTTAATACTCATAAATTAAATAGGTGGTCACAAGATCTATATGATGACCATCCATTTCAGCATTATATTAAAAGGCATATATGTACATACGTTATGATACGCTTCGTTGCGTTTGTTTTACGTTTCGGTTACGTTACATTTTTCGTTTCGTTTTTACATTTGGCATTTATTTGTCTGTGACGCAAACGTTACGGACAATTATCTATTCGTACACGATTAAATCGAATTAGAAACTCAAGAGATAAAATACAATGTATACAAATTGTTATTATATATATAAATATTTATATTCTTTTTTCAATATATTATTTAATAATACAATTTATTTTTAATTAAACTAAATTTTGTCGAACGAGAAATTTAAACAATAATCAGCTATGTACTAAATATAAATTGTACAGAAAGTAATTTATTGTGGGCTGAATCATTTAGCGGGCGAAAATTGTAATATTTAACTTACTCAAAAATAATTATCTGTGGGTTGGCTAAAAAACATATGTTCTTATGTGTCTCATATTAAAAATTTGCGTGGAAATCCGGCTCGAAGGACCAAAAAAGTGATTCCGTAAAGACAGATTGTTAAGGATCGCAAACAACTCCATAGCCAAAGAAAATTGAAATAGGTGCTGGTTTTTGTCTGTAACTGTGCTGACATTTAATATGTATTTAGCCTCCAGCATAAGGTGGAATGTATATTAAATTCTTCTTACGATTTTCTAAACCTTAGAATGCTCGTTCTGGACCCCATTTGTCATGTTCGCAATATTTGAAATAAGGGTTTGAAGTAATCCACATACATTGCTGTAACTTCTAGGATGTTTGATATTCTATATATTTTTTTTTTCAAATCTCCTGTTTTCCATATTTCAAATTTCCTCCTCTCATTTTCTCATCAAAGTGTGTTTTATTTGAGATTCGGGATTCATGTAGGTTATTTAAGATTTGAAAGCTAATAAATTACACATTTTGTCAACATCTTCACGTTTGTTTGATCTCGTCGACTTTCACTGCTCAATAAAAACTAATAACTAAAATGTTTTTACTATAACTATGGATTAATAAATTAGACTGATGTTAATCGATTCCTATTTATTTGAGTTCAGCATAGAAATATTTTTAATTTAGCATTTCAAAATTAGGTACGTTTCAAATCCCACGATTCGTAAACACGACCAATAGGCGTGGATTTTATAAAGAAATTTCTTAAGACCAATAGGCGTGGATTTTATAAAAAAAATTCTTAAGACCAATAGGCGTGGATTTTACAAAAAAAAAAAAATCTTAAGACCAGTAGGCGTGGATTTTATAAAAAAAATCTTAAGACCAATAGGCGTGGATTTTATAAAAAAAAATCTTAAGACCAAAGGCGTGGATTTTATAAAAAAAAAAAATTCTTAAGACCAGTAGGCGTGGATTTTATAAAAAAAAATCTTAAGATCAATAGGCGTGGGTTTTGTAAAAAAAATCTTAAGACCAATAGGCGTGGGTTTTATAAAAAAAAATCTTAAGACCAGTAGGCGTGGGTTTTATAAAAAGAAATCTTAAGACCAATAGGCGTGGGTTTTATAAAAAAAAAATCTTAAGACCAATAGGCGTGGGTTTTATAAAAAAAAATCTTAAGACCAATAGGCGTGGGTTTTATAAAAAAAAAAATCTTAAGACCAATAGGCGTGGGTTTTATAAAAAAAAATCTTAAGACCAATAGGCGTGGGTTTTATAAAAAAAAAAATCTTAAGACCAATAGGCGTGGGTTTTATAAAAAAAAATCTTAAGACCAATAGGCGTGGGTTTTATAAAGAAATTTCGGAAGACCAATAGGCACTGTAATGAGGCTGGCATCTAGCGTAGCTTGGAAACAACGTATTATTGAATTGTGTGCATTGGTTGGGGTAATTTCTTTATTTGGTGTGTCCATTATCCTCTGGATGGCGCTATCTAACTAAACAAAATCCAGCCAGTATAATGCCGAGAGAATGCAGTGTAAAAGAACTTAAATCTTTAATATGGTTCAAAGAAACTATGTTTCTATTAGTCATAAACATACTTCGATCTTGCATTAACTAGGCATTTTGAGTTTTTAAAGGAAAATTGCAATTTAGATATTTTAAATGACCTAGACATATTTTCCAAAGTAAATTTCTGAAATTTGGAATGGTGCTTTCTTAGAGAACAGGAAATAATGTTAACTATTATGTGTAAAATAACTCCCTTCAAAACAATGTGTCCTCCGAAGTTGGAGGTCTGAGCAGTAATTTTTTTTTTTGGCAAATTTGCGATTACGAATTAGAGTCACAAAAATGAACAAACAACACCAGAGTAAAATGACAACACTAAATGAGCAAGGACCTCACGACCGTACAAAAATCATGAATACGTTGTTTCTAGGCTACCATAGATGACAGCCCTGTTTAAGAAAATGCCTAATCGAGGAAGATGGCAAATACTTTGGAAAGACTCAATAAATTTGAAGATATTTCCAAACCCGCAGGCGTTAATAATGATATAAAGTAGTTAGGTAAAGGTTTTCTGAGACAATTAGAAATACATCTAGCCTAGCTGAGAAAAAACGTATTCTTGAATTGTGTACAGTGGTTGGGGTACTTGCTTTATTTAGAGCAAAATTACAGTACTAAAGGAGCAAGGGCCACAACCACCGCATGGAAATCAAGGAGACATTGTTTCTAGGCTACGATAGATGGCAGACCAAGGTAATACAAATACTATAAATGCTTAGTGAGATCTCAAGAAATTTGAGGACATTTAAAACAAGTAGGCGCTCAATTGTGAATTAAATTAGTCCTGAATTAATAAATTATGGATTAATAAATTAAACTGATATTAATCGATTCCTATTTATTTGAGTTCAGCATAGAAATATTTTTAATTTAGCTTTTCGAAATTAGGTACGTTTCAAAACCCATGATTCGTAAACACGACCAATAGGCGTGGATTTTATAAAAAAAATTTCTTAAGACCAATAGGTGTGGATTTTATAAAAAAAATTTCTTAAGACCAATAGGCGTGGAATTTATAAAAAATTTCTTAAGACCAATAGGCGTGGATTTTATAAAAAAATTTCTTAAGACCAATAGGCGTGGACCGATATAGTGCAGAGTAAAATAACTTAAATCTTTAATATGGTTCAAAGGTCCTAAGTTTCTTTCAGTCGTAAATATACTTCGATCTTGCAATAACAAGGCATTTTGAGTTTTTAAAGAAAAATTGCAATTGAGGTATTTTAAATGCCCTAGACACATTTTCCAAGTAAATTTCTAGAAATTGAAACTCATGCCTGAACATTTAAAATAACATGTGTAAAATAACACAGAGCGGGACATTTTCAGGTAAATATATGGTTGCGAATTTAAGACATTACGACATTCAAGGAGACGTTGTTTCTAGGCTACCATAGATGGCAGACCGAGGTGACGCAATGTCTCATCGAGGAAGATGGCAATGCCTTGCAAAGGCTCAATAAATTTGAGGATATTTTAAAACCTGCAGGCGTCTATTTGTGATCCAGGCACCCCATAAACATTTCAAACCCATAAAATTTGAGGACATTTAAAAACCCGTAAGCGTCCATTTGTGAATAAAATTAGGCAGTTTAGAGTTTCCTCAGTCACTTATCTTTAAACCGGTCCTTGAGTGTCTATTAGCGCTGGATTCCTATTTTTTGCAGTAATTCTCATGAAATAATACTAGGCCCACCATACACATTTCAAAACGCGTAGGAGCTCAATTGTGAATTAAATTTAGGCAGGTTAATATTTTCTGAGACACTTATCTTCGAACCGGTCACTAATAGTGTAAATCTTATAATAAATATGTTCTTTGAAAAAAATGTAAAAAATAAGTATTACAACATATAATACAACGACAAGGTGACGACATATTTACAATATATTGTATTATGACATATTATGGGGATTTACAAAATTCTTAGAATTAATAGATTTCTTGGAGACCTTTTTATAACTTTACAGATATCAAGTTAAGTAGAAAAATCAATATTATAAATAAACCAATAAATAAACAAAAACAACTTTAAGAAACTTTACAAACTGTTTTTTCCAACGAATAACTTGTACTTTTTTTCAACGAATAATGGTACTTTTTTTTGCTATATATGTACAGGCCTACAAATTGACTTGAGTTTTCACATAAATCCCAGACGAATATGTCATAAAATTGTTTACTTTTTTGTTGTGTATTGTCAATAAATAAATGAATAATAAAAATATCAATAAAACGCACACACACACGCTCGCACACATACATTTTAATAGGAAAATAATAAAATAAAAACAGGACCAAAGAGAATAGCAATTATTATCCATGGTTATCTGTTGATAATGGTTAAGTCCATTTAGAAGGAAAAAATATATACACTACATAATGTGCTTTAAATTTGTTTAAATTGCCGTGATACATGGTTTGTTTCCCCCCTCAAATGGTATCCGCAAGCCCATTCATTCCACTTCAGTGGTCAAAACACTAAATGGAGTTATACTCTTTGGTCGTGTAATCACTACATCATGGACAACTATAAAAATCATAATAGTCGTAATTTAGTCTATTGTTCTGTTTACTCATCGGGCAATTTGCCCATAGTTTTTTGTTGTTGTTGTTATTATTATTTTTGTTATTTTTATTGCCATCTACTGAGATTTGGATGGTCGGTATTGAGAATGACCGCTTGTGTTGTGATTTTGAGTGTACTTCGATTTTATTCTGGTACACATGAGAGTGAGAGAGAGACCATAGAAAAAATAGTATTTGGTAGGTAGTTTTCCATTTTGTTAATTTATTCAATCAAATCAAATCAGTACCAAATTCAATTTGAATTTGACACTTTAATTGTCGGAGTGTAACATTTATGTGTGTGTGTTTTTGGACAATAAACATAATTTTTTTTGTTAGTTATTTATTTATTCAGAGAGTCAATCAGTCAAAAGAGAGTAGAATTGACACATTTTGCAAATAAATTATAACTTAACATAGATAGCTGAGTGCCAATAATATTAAATTTAAGATGTCAATATCAGGTCATTAGGGTTAAAGTTTTGGTTTGAAATTTTAAAAATAAAAAATTGATTATATTTTCCGTTCTAAAGTGGATCCTCTCAAAACAGTATATTTTCTATGTTGCAGCTTTCAGCAGAATACCTTATGACAAATATGTGATTATGAATTAAATCATGATAAACTTTTAAATTGGAAATTGAACCATTTGGCCCGAGTAGAAAATTAAACTATACTGATTAAAATTCCACCCTTCTTCTCTGGACAGTTTCGTTTCAAAAAGAGACGCAGAACATTTTTCCAAGGAAATCGGGGTTGGGAAATGTGTTAAGATCCACGAAAATTTATAAAATGGGGTGGGAGCTTTATATGGATGCTATGTTAAAGTATGAACCTATGTTCTGAACATATTTTGTCACCCTCCAAGAACCTAGAATGCCAAATTACAATGAGACTTAAACTTAAGAAATATATTTTATGGGGCTATACTCGAAAGTAGAGCGATATCAATCCCATTATCAATACCAAACCTCGTAGGATCTCTATCTTCAAGACGGACTGAAAATATAATAGTCAAGAAGTTTGGAAATACTTCATATTTATTTTTTTTTAATGGATTCCTGTCGACGTTGAATGACACCACTAAGTGATCAAGGACCCCAACCACCGCACAAAAATTAAGGAAACATTGTTTCTAGATTACGATAGATGGCAGGCAAAATAATCGAGAAATCCCCTGTAGGGACCTTCAGTTGTGAATTAAATTTAGGCAAGTAAAATTTTTCTGAAACACTTACCTTCGATCCGGTCCATGAGTGCCTATTAGGTCTGGATTCTTAATGAGCAAAGACTCCAACCACCGTAAACAAATCATGGAGACATTGATGGCAAAACTAGGTGATACAAAAACTAATCGAGGAATATGGCAATGCTTAAAAAAACTCAAGAAATTTGAGAAAATTTAAACAAACATTTTTGCTGTAATTCTCATGAGCTAATAAAAATGTATCCTCAGTAGTCTGAGGATTTTTTCTATAGAAAAAAGTATCCTCAGAAGACTGAGGATTTTTTTTTCTATACTATTATTGACAAAACATTTGAAGTATATATATCCTACACAACTATGTTGTCAGGGTATTATAGCTTTGTGCAGCCCCAAGAGTTTGTAACGTTGCGAAATATTGGTCCTAGACCCACCTTTAAGTATACCGATCATCATATCTCGACTAGCTGAGTCGATCTAGACATGTGTATCCGTCCGTCCATTATAATTTGTAAACTCGATATAGGCCACAGTTATGGACCAATCTTCACGGAATTTTGCATGTAGGATGGGGTCGGCCCAATGAAGACCCCTATTGGGGGATGAAATGGATCAAATACTTAATTTTTGTCGGTTTTTCTGGTCGCTCCAGACGCCGCAATTATGGCCCAAACATCTCGAATTTTTACATGGAAAAGGGGATTGAGCCAAAGAATAAGCATACCTGTTTTGATAAAGATCGGTCAATATATAGCGGGTCAAATGGACCCTGACTTTTGTGTGAAAAATGACAAAATTTGTATTCTATAGCGTATATATGTAGCCCTGATGGACATAGACCCGAGAAGTTGTTGACCTCTAGTCGTCAAGAGAGTGCAAATATTGCGAAGTACAGCCCAAGCTCGGAATGTAGTACCACCGAAAGTTAGATTTTCGTGGAAGTTGTGTAGGGTATCATATGGTCTGCCCTGTCCGACTATACTGCACCGCTCACTGGTTTTAGAGTACTTTCGCTAAAAAATTCCAGTCTTGTGGCATTTAGTTTACGGTTCAAGAAAATAAGTTCGAAATTGGCGCATAAGTGTCCGAGTTAAATGGATGTTATGTTTTACAAACTTTAGAGTTACCAGCAAAAAATTCACAACACCATAACTCAAAAATGTAACTTCTTTGTTCTTAATATTCTTGTCAAGGGGTTTTCATTCCCATAACGAATTCTCCACCCTCCCCCAAAATCTTGTTGCACAATTATATTTGTTTTCTTCAACATTTTCACCGTTTTATTGTGGAGGTTGAAGAAGGAGTGCGCCGATAATCTCCATCTACGAAGTTCTTTAAAATAAACATTACGTAGTGGCATTTCGGGCATTTTTTAGGCGATTCCAAATTGTCGGATGTTCAATGAGTCACAAAGTATATATACCATTTGTAGTCTTAAGGCTGAGAGAATAAATATAGTAATATTCGAAATATTCAAGAAAAGTCTTTGCCCCAATACTATTCACTATTATAAACTATTGACCGCTAGTCAATTTTTATTATTTTCACGTGCTTAACTTTTACACTTTTTCAAAATCGATTTCTCTATATCTTATCGCAAAAATTTGTTCGGTAGTATTTCATCAAAAAGAAGGTCACAAAATCTAAGAATTTTGTAATATTTTCCCAGAGGTCATTGTAACACTTGACAACAGCACGTGTCGATTATTACACACCAAATAAAAATAAATCTATAATTGAAATAGATTTTCATTGGTGTGGCGGCGGTCCGTCCCACAAAAGCGATACAAATTAACACGATTTTTATTGTTGTTGTAGGTGAACATTTCTTCGGTCAGGAAATATTTGTCTGACATGGGCAAAGAAAAAAATATGGAACATCAGGATATCAATATAAATATGTATATTTTTTAAACATTCATACATACATACATATGTGATGACAAACCTCCCCAAAAAATCATTTTCCATTAATTGATATTTATTGGACAGGCAGGGTGTCAAAACATTCATCGGTGTGTATGTAGCAAAGTTTCTCAACATATTTAAATATTTTTTTTTTATTATTTTCTTTTTTTTAATATAAAATCTTCTATAATTGAGTTCCACTGTCCCCATTGAGTATACAATAGGTTAGTAATATGTATGTATATATACCTACATATTTGTTTATTTTGATGTATGGCTGCTAAATATTTCAGTGAACAGCAGAAAAAATATACAATACGAAAAAAATGAAATATTAACATTTATTCTGTCATCTCTAAAATCCCATAAACTTTTGACGCACATTACCTTTTTTTGTCATACTAAGAGAACAAAAACAAAGTATTAGGAAAAACGACAACAGAAACATTCGGAAAAACAAAATGGAAATTAAACCAAAGGATTATCGCTGATTGTTATTAAGACATACAAACAAAATTCTATTTTTTTTTTCAAATTTTATTTTTATGAAAATGCATATATGTATATGTACATAATCTTATGTTATGTTTGCTTGTAGTCATATCCCTTAGTTATGCTAACAAGGTCGACATTTTTTTAATGCTCACTTGCATACTGAAAGCTGATTTGTGTTTTTATACCCTCCACCGTAGTATGGAGGTACATTGGGTACTTAATGTCCCCACAAAAAATTATAAATACAGGTCCACTTTTCCTGGTAGCCCCCATATAACGGTACCTCTTAATTTTCAGTATTTTGGGGGTTTTAATCGTATTGTTCCACCGAATTGGCTGCTATTTAGTATTTCGAGTTCTTAATAGGTACCAAATCTCTTCACAAAAAATTATAAATATAAGTGAATTTTTTCGAATATAAGGGTACCCCTAATTTTCGGTATTTGGGGGTTCTTGAGCGTATTTTTCAACCGAATTTGCTGCAATTTGGTAATTTGTAGTCGTATATGGTAACAAATCTCTCTACCAAAAATTTTTAATATTCGCCCCCTTTTTGGGGTAGTCCCCATATGTTCCGCGTTTTGAGTTTGGTTCTATGACTCTTTTGTAATCATTTCACCTGCGGAGTATAGAGAGATAAACAATTAGAACGTAAGGTTCGATAATGAACTATAGCCGCATTTAGACCTAGCCCCTGATTGGAAGTTCCAGAATTTGAACTAAGCTTGAAAGAAATAATAGGATGGGCAAAGTTCGGATGAAATCTAAATTTTCTGAAACGGATTTGGTCCAAAGAAACATGGGGTCTAGAACGAATATTTCGATGAGGCACATTTTCACCGTGTTAAAGTGTATACACCCTCATTAGCCATAAGGCTGAGGGCATAATTATCCTTTAAAAGTTTCTAAAATTTGTGTTATGGTTTACATAATCCGTTTTTAGAAATGTTGGTATAGGTCCACTTTTTGGTATGTTCCCTATATTTTCATTTCTAGTACCTGTCAATATATCTATGGTGGAGGGTATCCAAAGTTCGGCCCGGACGAACTTACCGCTTTTTCACTTGTTTTTTTTAATTCTATGAATTACGATGAGGGAGGCTAAAATAATGGCGTATAAAGATTTTAACCCATTGAAAGCCAACTTTAAAATTTGCACTTACAATGCTATATCTCCTAGGAAATTTTTTATATGTAAATTCAATAAAACGGTTCACTTTTTGGGTTAACACCCATACAAACGTCCAATTTAATGTTTGGTATGTTGAAGTTCCTATCCAAGTTTTACAACCTAAGGTTTAATCCAGTAGCAATGACAATTTTTTGGCACTATTTCAAGTCATCCCTAATAATTCCGCTTGAGTTATGCCTGCAACTCCTCCTCCTCCCCCCTCCTGATAACATTTCACACATTTTCACTTCATGTCATAACAATTTTTACTACCACCATCCATCCATCCAGCCATCTTTGCAAATTTCACAATAACAACTATATGTTCGCCATTGTATGTGGATATTGTCACATAGGTGCAAATGAGTTCGACACTAATCTTGTTATCTTTACAATTTCTGCAATTTCTGAATTATCTAGATGTTCATATATATATTTTTTAAATTAAAGCAAATCATTTTTTATGGTTGGACGATTCAACGGAATTTTATATACTCATCAGTAAAGAAAACATATATTCCGTTGACATGCAAAACTAAAAAAAAGTGGATATAAAAAATAAACGTTTGCATAAATGGCCACATTAAGAGCGACAACGACGAACAAAACGAATATCGCCACAATGTAACAATATTGTTGTGTGTATTTTGTGTTTTTTTTTTTCGTTCTTATATTTTGTTTTAATTATTATAATAATAAGACTATGGCAATATTTGTTCACACTTTGTTTAATATGCAACATGCATGCATGCCACTCGCGTTTTTTTGTTTTGCTCAGTGCTGTGGCACTTACATGAGAAAACATAAATACACACATACATAAAAAACGTAAGGTATGGACATAATGCTCAGACCATAACGAGTCACGATGGACATACGGTCCAAGCAATGTTTAACGTTTGTCACTAAGTGAACAAATTTAGATGGATTTTAAAAAAAAGAGGGAGAGATGAAGGGGAATATTTAATTTTTTTAACGAGTATTAAAAAAAAACATAAAACAAGAATTTTTTAAAAATATTTTTTCAAAGACCAAAACAGGCGTGGAGTTCTTAAAGAATATTTTTTCAAAGACCAAAACAGGCGTGGATTTTTTAAAGAATATTTTTCAAATACCAAAACAGACGTGGATTTTTAAAAGAATATTTTTTTTCAAATACCAAAACAGGCGTGGATTTGTTAAAGAATATTTTTTCAAAGACCGTAACAGGCGTGGATTTCTTAAAGAATATTTTTTCAAAGACAAATACAGGCCTGGATTTTTTAAAGAATAATTTTTCAAATACCAAAACAGGCGTGTAATTTTTAAGGGCTATTTTTTCAAAGACCGAAACCGGCATGGATTTTTTAAAGAATATTTTTGCAAAGACAAATAGAGCCGTGGATTTTTTAAAGAATATTTTTTTCAAAGACAAATAGAGGCGTGGATTTTTTAAAGAATATTTTTTCAAAGACAAATAGAGGCGTGGATTTTTTAAAGAATATTTTCCAGAGACTATAAAGGGCGTAGATTTTTTAAGGAATATTTTTTCACATACCAAAACCGGCGTGGATTTTTAAAGAGAATTTTTTCAAAGACCAAAACAGGCGTGGATTTTTTAAAGAATATTTTTTCAAAGACCAAAACAGGCGTGGATTTTTTAAAGAATATTTTTTCAAAGACCAAAACAGGCGTGGATTTTTTAAAGAATATTTTTTCAAAGACCAAAACAGGCGTGGATTTTTTAAAGAATATTTTTTCAAAGACCAAAACAGGCGTGGATTTTTTAAAGAATATTTTTTCAAAGACCAAAACAGGCGTGGATTTTTTAAAGAATATTTTTTCAAAGACCAAAACAGGCGTGGATTTTTTAAATAATATTTTTTCAAAGACCAAAACAGGCGTGGATTTTTTAAAGAATATTTTTTCAAAGACCAAAGCAGGCGTGGATTTTTTAAAGAATATTTTTTCAAAGACCAAAACAGGCGTGGATTTTTTAAAGAATATTTTTTCAAAGACCAAAACAGGCGTGGATTATTAAAGAATATTTTTTCAAAGACCAAAACAGGCGTGGATTTTTTAAAGAATATTTTTTCAAAGACCAAAACAGGCGTGGATTTTTTAAAGAATATTTTTTCAAAGACCAAAACAGGCGTGGATTTTTTAAAGAATATTTTTTCAAAGACCAAAACAGGCGTGGATTTTTTAAAGAATATTTTTTCAAAGACCAAAACAGGCGTGGATTTTTTAAAGAATATTTTTTCAAAGACCAAATAGATGCGTATATTTTTTATACCCTACACAACTATGTTGTCAGGGTATTATAGCTTAGTGCAGCCCCAAGAGTTTGTAACGCCGCGAAATATTGGTCATAGACCCACCTTTAAGTATACCGATCGTCATATCTCGACTAGCTGATTCGATCTAGGCTTGTGTGTCCGTCCGTCCGTCTGTCCATTATAATTTGTAAACACGATACAGGCCACAGTTATGGACCAATCTTCACGGAATTTTGCATGTAGGATGGGTTCTGGCCAATGAAGACGCCTATTGTTTTTGATAAAGATTGGTTAATACTTAGGGGATGAAATGGACCAAAAACTTTATTTTTGTCCAATTTTCTGGTCGCTCTAGAGGACGCAATTATGGCCCGAACTTCGCGAATTTTCACATGGAGAAGGGAGTCGAGCCAAAGAAAAAGCATGATTATTTTGATGAAGATCGATTAATATTTAGCGGGTCAAATGGACCCTGACTTTTGTGTGAAAAATTGCAAAATTTGTATCCTATAGCTTTACCCCTGAAGGGCATAGACTCGAGGAGTTGATATTATACCCAAGAAGAATGGTTGACCTTTAAATGTATATCAATTTTATTGTCGTGTGTACTCGGATGTGGGAGTTACACTTGAATAATTACAGGTACTTATGTATTATTTAGTAAACTATTACCACAACAGAGGGCGCAAATATAGCGCTGATCGCTTTGAATCTTGAGGATCCAGGTATGGTCAAGGACAACGCTTATAAATTTCTGTGATGATCGGATAATAATATTGGGCTGAAGTGGACCAAAAACTTAATTTTTATGCAATTTTTTTCGAGTTAGTCTATAGGCCACAATTGAAAGTCAAACATCACAACACAACCGACGGAATTGAAGACAAGTAATTAGAAGGGCTGTACTGAATATTAGTAATATTTGTTGACCGCTAGTCGGTCAAGAGGGTGTAAATATTGCGAAATATTGTCCATGCTCAGAATATAGAACCACTGAAAGTTGTGTAGGGTATCATATGGTCGGCCCCGTCCGACTATACTCCTCCGCTCACTGGTGTAAGAATATTTTTTCAAAGACAAATAGAGGCGTGGATTTTTTAATGAATATTTTTCAAAGACAAATAGAGGAGTGGATTTTTTAAAGAATACCGCAAAAGACGTGGATTTAAAAAATACATTTTTTTGTATTATATTTTTCTATTTTATTTTCCATAGATATTTTATTAAAAAATGTGTTAATTATTTCCTGATATACACAGTATTTCATCAATATTGCCAAGTATTAAATAATAATTGAATGCGAATAAAAAACTCCGACACAATAGCTTATCAATGTGTATAACTCTCTCGATTAGAATCGATTAATGCAACGAACAAATATTTGTTTTTCTATAGAACAATAATAAGTTGCGCAAAAAATGGAAAATAATGAACACTTGTCTAAATTATGCTGGCACTAATGGCTATTTAGCAACAAATACAAATAGACGGCAAATTATCTCTCCAGGGGAAAAAAATTGCGATCTACTCAAAGCGTAGTTTCGTATTTAATGTTAAATAAACTTCCACCGTTCTGAATTTCTCATTTTCTTTGAAAGAAATTTCGATAAAAATTATTCAGTTTTTTCTTTTCTTTTTATATTTATTTATACGTCACATTCTCAATATTGTGAAATTCAAAGCGTCGTAAAAAAGGCGCTTTAATGGGAATTCATTGTTGTTTTTATTGTTCTTATTACTATTATTCCATGCAATTGACAGACAGTTATAGCAAAATGTGCCCCCAGTGTATGTCTGTCAGAACAAAACTCAAAACACAAAAAAAAAAAAAATATTATGCAACAATTGAAACTAATTAAAGGCAGGAGGGAATATTATTTGTGTATTGTGTTTTTTTTTCTGTTTCCAGTTTTTATTTTCCATTTTTTTGTTGATTGTCCAACATCGATGGCGCTGTTAGCGTCTCAATTTGGTGTTTAGGTGACGTTGAGAGTGAATGCATTTCAATTGATTAATTTGTCATTGAAAGAATATGCCTGAATGACGGTGTGAGTGAGTAAAGTGTATGAATGAATGATTAGCATGCCATACGTCACAAATATCAGACGTATTAACATTTTGATCCAAAAATGTTTATGATTCCGATGCAATTGATAATAAGACAAAAACAAAAAAAAATGTACGATATGTTGTTTTTTTATTAATATGATTTTATGAACTTCCAAATTATTTTTTTAACATTTTGTTTCCATGTTTTCAATGGCGATTTTCAATCAATATTTTTTTTTCTAATACTATTATGGGTGTGAAATTAAAAGAAAATATATTTTTTATGTCCATAAAACCTTTGTTTTTTAAATATTATTTTTTTCAATGATTTTAACAGACCTTATGGACTTTGAAAGTCCTAACAGGCGTGGATTTTATAAATAATACTTTTTTAAGAAAATTAGCGAGGATTTTTTAAAGAATAGTTTTTTTTAGAAGATAAAAATGTGTGGATCTTTTAACGAATATTTTTAAGAATATAACAGGTGTGGATTTTTTAAAGAATATTTTTTTAAAATATTAACAGGCCTGGATTTTATTTATATAATTGTTTAAGATTATAAAAAGGTGTGGATTTTTTTTAAGAATATTTTTTAGATTATAAAAAGGCGTGGATTTTTTAAAGAATATTTCTTTAAGATTATAAAAAGGGGTGGATTTTTTAAAGAATAAAAAAGGCCGGATTTTTTAAAAAAATATTTTTTAAGAATATGAAAAGGCCTGGATTTTTTTAAATAATTGATTAAGATTATAAAAAGTGTGGATTTTTTAAATAATATTTTTCTTAGATTATAAAAAGGCGTGGATTTTTTAAAGAATATTTCTTTAAGATTATAAAAAGGCGTGGATTTTTTAAAGAATATTTCTTTAAGATTATAAAAAGGCGTGGATTTTTTAAAGAATATTTCTTTAAGATTATAAAAAGGCGTGGATTTTTTAAAGAATATTTCTTTAAGATTATAAAAAGGCGTGGATTTTTTAAAGAATATTTCTTTAAGATTATAAAAAGGTGTGGATTTTTTAAAGAATATTTCTTTAAGATTATAAAAAGGCGTGGATTTTTTAAAGAATATTTCTTTAGGATTATAAAAAGGCGTGGATTTTTTAAAGAATATTTCTTTAAGATTATAAAAAGGGGTGGATTTTTTAAAGAATAAAAAAGGCCGGATTTTTTAAAAGAACATTTTTTAGGAATATGAAAAGGCCTGGATTTTTTTAAATAATTGATTAAGATTATAAAAAGTGTGAATTTTTTAAATAATTTTTTTTTTTAGATTATAAAAAGGCGATGATTTTTTTATTTAAGATTATAAAAAGGCGTGGATTTTTTAAAGAATATTTCTTTAAGATTATAAAAAGGCGTGGATTTTTTAAAGAATATTTTTTCACAGATCCAAATAACGCGTGGATTTTTTAAATAATATTTCTTTAAGATTATAAAAAGGCGTGGATTTTTTAAAGAATATTTCTTTAAGATTATAAAAAGGCGTGGATTTTTTAAAGAATATTTCTTTAAGATTATAAAAAGCGGTAGGTTTTTTATAGAATAAAAAAGGCCGGATTTTTTAAAAGAACATTTTTTAAGAATATGAAAAGGCCTGGATTTTTTTAAATAATTGATTAAGATTATAAAAAGTGTGGATTTTTTAAATAATATTTTTTTTTAGATTATAAAAAGTGTGGATTTTTTTATTTAAGATTATAAAAAGGCGTGGATTTTTTAAAGAATATTTCTTTAAGATTATAAAAAGGCGTGGATTTTTTAAAGAATATTTCTTTAAGATTATAAAAAGGAGTGGATTTTTTAAAGAATATTTCTTTAAGATTATAAAAAGGTGTGGATTTTTTAAAGAATATTTTTCAAAAATCGCAATAAAAAATAATATCAATATTAATTATTTAATAATATAAATAAAGTAATTTTCTTATGAAGAAACTAATAATTATTTTTTCTCTTTCTAGGTAAGTTTTTTGGCTTGGCAAGTGGGATAAAATATATTGGTAAGATCTAGTTTAATTCGGACAAGATAACCAAAAAAAAAAAAATTAACAGAAAAATGGAAATGGGACCTTAGGCATAAAAGAATAATTAAGAAAACAGAATAATTTATATCAAATTTATGAAATGGTAAACCATTGGTCATAAGGAACCGCAACAAATAATGAGAAAAAATTATATATACAAAATATCGTAAATGGGCGTGTCTTTATATGGGGCCTATGTCAAATGATGGAGATTTGTGGAAACTTTTCTTTTAAGAAAGAATTCCGTCTACTCGAAAAAGTCGGGAACTGGCCTTCCAAAAACACGAAATTTGGAAAAATATTTTTTTTTTTTAAATATCGCGGATTTAATTGCATTTTCCGTTTCAATAAATGGCCTGGTACGGATTTTGAACTTTGGCGAAAACAGAACTTTAAAAACTGCAGCCGAAAGAGAGATGTACCCAATTTATCTCAGAAATAGAATGAGCTGGGTCATCCATGGTTCTTAATGGACCGCATTGAAATATGTATAAATTGATGTATTTTTTTTAGGGTGCACACCGAAACCAAAAATGGCATTTGGAGTTTTCGGATAATTTTCGCGTTTTACGAGTAGTACATCTTAGCCGTCAAATTAAAGTTCGCAAAACATGCATGGATTGGAAGATAACCTTTTGTATTTCATCGAAACCGCATGCGCATCAAATGATTTTGAGGATTACGCGATTTAGACGAAATTTAAAATGTATATTTCATAATATAGTTTTATTTTAAGATTAATTCCTACTTATAGAATTTATCGGAAGGGTCTTTCTACAATTCGCAAGGTGTATACTTATACACAAAAAGTGATAATTTTTATATATGTAAATTTTTGGGCAAAATTCGGGTAAAATAGAAGAATAACCCCAATATTTTTTCTGAAATTTCTTCTATAAAATTAAAAAAAAAAAATAATATGATGACATTATTTCTTCGAACCAAAAACAAATATTTTTCCTCAATATCTTATTTTCTTGTCGCTGTAATTTACATACCGCTACACAGACTTGTGTGCCATTTGTGCCATTATTATAATATACTTATATTCTTATTTTACGAAGAAAGATATATATCAACGATTTTGGTCAATATAAAAAAAATTTTAAGATTTTTTTCTTACGCCCAAAATTAAAACCTCGATAACTTTTGCGCGCATTAACCAAAAATTTGATCGCGATCTGTTTCGGAGTCAGATTTTCTCTATATGTGTACCAAAAATCATTGATGTACAACGAAAACAAAAAAGCAGATTTTTTGAAAATGGAATATTAAACCAGTGAGCGGAGCAGTATAGTCGGACGGGGCCGACCATATGATACCCTACACAACTACCACGAAAAGCATTATTTCGGTGTTTCTATATTCTGAGCCTGAGCAATATTTCGTGATATTTGCACCCTTTTTATCGATTATAGATCAACAACTCCTCTTTCTAAGTCTTGCATATTTTCCAAAATATTTTTTCTTGAAGTGAATTTTTACGCCGTACAATAAAAAATTGGTCACATTAGGTTTTGGTTGATTTGACCCTCGGAAAATTGACCGATCATCATCTAAACAGCCGCTCTAAGTATTTGGTCAGATCCCCTTCACCTTGTAAAATATATGATGTTCTGTATATAATAATTGCCTCTAGAGCGACTAGAAAATCTTCCAAAATTAACGTTTTCGGTTCATTGCACCCCCTGAATGAAATCTCAACTTCACCGAAAACTATAAGCGTCATCCTTGACCATAATCGGAACTTGATGTACAAATTCAAAGCGATGCGCGACATTTCCGTCCTCTAATGGAATAATAGTAATAAAATGCACATAGTCACCTTTACTTAATTACGTATAACTCCCGCATCGGAGTACATACAGCCATATAATTGGTATCAATTTGAGGGTCAAGAACTCATCTTGGACATATTATCACCATCTCCAGTATATGTCCTTCTTAGGCCCGATCCCCTTCTCCATGTAAAATTTCACGATGTTCGGACCATAACTGCGGCCTCTGGAGCGATCAGAAAAACCGACAAAAATTTAGTATTTGGTCCATTTCATCCGCTAAATAGAAACCGATCTTTATCAAAAACAATAGGGGTCTTCATTGGCCAGAACCCATCCTACATGCTAAATTTCGTGAAGACATATCTAGATCGACTCAGCTAGTCGAGATATGACGATCGGTATACTTAAAGGTGGGTCTAGGACCAATATTTCGCGGCGTTACAAACTCTTGGGGCTGCACAAAGCTATAATACTCTGACAACATAGTTGTGTAGGGTATAAAAATTGGCAATATTGCCATATATATTTCATGTAGTCTCCTGTAAATATTTTGAGGGTTTTCAAACAGAATGACAAACCGTAATGCGGTGGCTATACAAAAACGGGGATCAATATACACTTCAAGCATCCTAGTAGTAGTAGGAATGTGTGTACAAAGCTCTACCTTTATTATTTCGACTTTTACCATAATTTCAACAGACTAGCGGATCTGGCTAAATCAATATATAATTTTATTCATTGGGTATTCAACGACTAATTCGAGGTCTCAGCCCTTTGGGGGCTTACTTGCGTAGAACCTCATCCCCAATAAGGATACCTAATTTCTTATTAAAATTGAATATCCTACTGATTTTTTGTATTATTTAAATTATGTACTGCTTTAAAAGTAATTTTAATTGCCTTTCATCCTCCCCATTGGGGATTTAATATAATATTCTCTTGTTGTCCAATTATAAAATAATTTCACTTATACACACACCATACACCGATGACATACAGTCAGAACAGTAACGGTAAACAGTAATTTAAAGTAAATTGTCAGCTTAATATGATTACGGTAATATAAATAATATTAATCATACCACCTGATGTAAAAAAAAAATAAATATAGCAAACACACACGCACGCATACATGCATGTCAACAAAGGCATGAATAAATACCTATGTACATACATACATATACACATAATAGAATGTAAATATATTACCACACTTGTGGGCTATATTGCAAATAAATGGGGGTTTGTCAAACTTAAAGGATATACACAGGGATACAGAGTTTTGTTTCCATGTCAAGTGAATGTGTGTGTTTATATATTTAAAAAGGTCTTAAACAAATACTGTTAGAACACATTTTTTTGTTACTTCAAGAAAAAATATTTATCCCTCCATATGATTTATGTAGTTGAATTATTTGCTTATCTTTTTTTCTAAGCAAACAGCTTTGTTTAATCAATTTTTGTTGTGATAAATAAAGTTTCCCAATTTCACACACACACGCAAACAATTGTAAAATTTCTCATCACTACCACAGGCATAAACAAAGACAACAAATCACTTAAGCACAAACATCAATATCTAAATAATAATAAAAAAAAAACAAAAGAACAAAAGCAAAAAAGGAACTCCATGACTGAAAAATAAAAGGATATCCCCCAACAAAATAACAATAACCAAAATGAAATAGTTGATTTTTTTGGCAAATAAAAGAAGAAGCCTTCATTTTGTATTGCCTCGTCAAGCAGTCAGTAAATGGAGAGAGACAAAACAGCAACCAAACAAAACGAAACACGAAACTGTAACAAGAAACAACCATTGAATGCCAAACAACGGAAAAAAGAAACAATAACAACAACAAGACGCCAAGTGAACAAAATAACATGGCAAAATCAAATTTAGGTTAAATAGATGGAAACTCCTACCAATTTAAAAATATGTGTGTGTGTGTATGAGTGTTTTGGTGGAGTGGTGTTCGTTGTAGCCCATCGCCGATTTAAAAAAGGAGAAACAAAAAATAAGCACACAAAAATAATTTGTATTGTTTGTGTATGGGAAAGTGGGCCAAGTGAATGTAGTAATGTCGATGTCAGTTATAGCAGGGGGGTCTTACACACACACACACATACTTGCCAGGGAAATAAATCCACAGCAACAACAACGAAACTGGTGCTAACAAATGAAAATGCAAATATGCCAACAAAA